>NC_133651.1:221476299-221776299 GCF_009905375.1 Apium graveolens | reverse complement strand
TTATTATTACATCTGACCTTTCGGGTAGTGACGAGGAGAAGCTTTTGAGAATTCTTAGAAAATTCAAATCGAAAATTGGTTGGACTATAGCAGATATCAAGAGAATCAGCCATTCTTATTGCATGCATAAAATTCTGCTAGAGGAAGGAAGCAAGCCTATTGTTGAGCAACAAAGAAGGTTAAACCCTATCATGAAGGAAGTCATGAAGAAGGAAATTCTTAAGTGGCTGGATGCAGGGATCATCTATCCCATTTCTAATAGTTCTTGGGTGAGTCCAGTTCAGTGTGTACCAAAGAAATGAGGTATCACAGTCGTTGCTAATGAGAAGAATGAGCTCATTCCTACTCAAACAGTCATGGGGTGGAAAGTTTGTATGGATTACAGGAAGCTAAACAAGGCCACGAGAAAAGATCACTTCCCTCTGCCGTTTATTGATTAGATGCTTGACAGATTGGCTGGGCATGAGCAATACTGTCTTCTGGATGGCTATTCTGGCTATAATCAAATTTGCATTGCTCCAAAAGATCAGGAGAAGACGACTTTCACTTGTCCATTTGGTACTTTCACCTTTAGAAGGGTTTCTTTGGGTTATGTGGAGCACCGACCACATTTCAGAGATGCATGATGGCTATCTTCTCTGACATGATTGGTCAGAATGTGGAAGTGTTCATGGACAATTTCTCTGTGTTTGGAGATTCATTTAATGAGTGCATGCAAAATCTAGGTCACGTTCTCAAGAGGTGTGTTGAGACCAATTTGGTTCTTAATTGGGAGAAATGTCACTTTATAGAGCGACATAGCATTATTCTTGGGCACAAGGTCTCTAGTAAGGGTCTTGAGGTGGACAAAGCCAAATTGGGGGTCATCAAAAATCTTCCCCCATCAATTTCTGTTAAGGGAGTTTGCAGTTTTCTTGGTCATGCGGGCTTCTACAGGCGGTTCATCAAGGATTTCTCAAAAATTTCTAAACCTTTGTGCAATCTTCTTGAGAAAGATGTACCGTTTAAGTTTGATGACGAGTGCTTGGCTGCTTTTGAGTTCTTAAAGAAGAGTTTAATCACGACACCTTTCATAACTGCACCTGATTGGAGTGAACCTTTTGAGATGATGTGCGATGCAAGTGACTATGCAGTTGGAGCAGTTCTTGGGCAGATAAAGAACAACATATTTCATATGGTCTACTATGCTAGTAAAACCCTTAATGGTGCTCAGCTGAATTATACTACTATGGAGAAAGAACTTTTGGCTATTGTCTATGGTTTTGAGAAATTTCGATCTTATCTGCTAGGGATGAAGGTGACAGTTTTCACTGATCACGCTGCAATTAGATATCTAGTCTCAAAGAAGGACTCGAAGCCTAGGTTGATTACATGGGTTCTTTTGCTTCAAGAATTTGAGTTAGAGATCAAGGACATGAAAGGTATCGAGAATCAAGTCGTTGGTCATCTCTCTCGTTTAGAGGATACAAGTGCAGGAGATGGTGGCATTTCCTCAGTAGGTGCTGGGCTCTGTACAGGGGAGGGAACAGGAATTGGTGGAACCTCATGGATGTCTACAGGAACCTCTGGAAGAGGGTCTGATACTGGTATAATTGGGGTCGTGGAAGGCCCCACTCCTTCTGCCTTCATTAACCTTTGTGCCCTTGGTAACTCTTCATCCTCTAGTGCCACCCTCGCGGCCATTCTTGCTCTGGTAGTCGCCCTGACTACGGTCATCAATTCCTCAGCGGTCCTCTCTTCATTCTCATCAGGATCCTCCATGAGATCCTCCTCAGCCACAATCCTTTCCGGAATAACATCCTCAACCGCAACATTCTCAATATGAATCTCATCCGGTCCCTCATTAGGGTACTCCATCGGATTCACAATTTGATCTCCAGCTTGTAATAAAACATCCTCATGCTGATGCTCCTGAACCTCAGGGTTCGGTGCCCCGCTGCCCTATACGAGAACGAACTATGTTACTATCACGATATTTATAAGGGTTCCCGTAAGGGTTTTAACTGTCAGTACTACGTTAGGTAGCCCGACTATGAACTTGGAAAGAGTTCTTATTATCTTAGTGAACTTATTATCTTTACGTCACATCATCTCTGAGGTTTATAATGCTTAGCTCTGATACCACTTCTGTAACACCCCCAAATCCGGGGTCGGGGATCCGGGTTGTCACGAGTTCCATTTCCCTCAATAACACCCAATCTTATTAAACAATCAACTACTCTGAACTGTGACCCCACAATATACACACACACCACAAGTTATAGTCTCAGAGATGAATACTCAAAAATAACACAAGTCTTATTTCACAATTATATGCCAATACACCTTAAAAGGTTTTCTGAATAAATTTACATTTTCAACCATTATTACAATTCATATTATACATAAGTCTGGTACATCATTAGTTGAAAACTTAGACTATTGGTAATTTCTACCTCAGCTACAGCGGCCTCAACGCTTCCAGGACGCTGCGGAACGTTTCCTTTCCGCTTGCGAATTGGGAGCTTGGTCCTGTTCATCTTATCTATCTGATGTTGTGTGATGAAAGAAGAAAGCAAGGGTGAGCAACAAGCCCACCGAAATAATATGTATAATAATTTACAATATATGAGCATTCTCATAGTACTCATGAAAGTCTTGGTCAAAAGAAATGAACCAAGTTGATATCTTAATGCGATGAAGTCGCAAAATATTCAGTATATATATATACATATATACTTTTCAAAATATTGGAAGTCCTCTTCCATGCATAATACACACAGAGTTCCAGTGTATAACTGTATAAAAATATCGTTGCAAGGTGATCTCATATATCTAACCTTGTCTCAACGTTTTTCTGAAAATCTTTGTCATGCATAAGATAATTATTTACTAGATATAAGTTTAAAAGATGAAGTTACAAGATACTCCAATATACTTATATCTTTTCCAAATACTACTTGAACTACCACCGTTCAAGTTATGATTAGTTTCAAAAGTTCATCACATAGATGAGAATACAAGACCAGATTTGAATAGATTAAATCTTTTAAAATATCATCAAAATACAATGAAGTTACGAGATACTTCATTTGATGCAAACATCATTTTGAAAACTTGACCCTGCCAACACTCAACAATCGCCCAACCGTAGCCTTTCTATCGAAGTGCTCTGGGTAGTGTTGCAGAAATATCCAATTGGATGATGAACTCATTACGGGAGTTTTCCGCGCCAGGAAGACCACTTACTATGATCAGTCGTAGTAGTGCAACCCCACCATTTTCTACATGTAGAGGAGAACCTGTCGGATTTACTTGTCAACCGAACACTGAACTCCTAAGGAATGGACCGCCTTAGCGGAACTTCCAGGCCATTTGGGCCAATATAATAAGGCTGGGCCGGCGCTACTCGGCCACTTACGCCACTCCTAGTTCAGATGAAATCCATGACTCTGAAACGTAAAGCTCGTCCCCACTTTCCCCAAGTAGAAACTTGTTGATACGGCTCCACCATGAAGTCGTATCTAGTTGGAAAGGAAAACTCACCGATATTTCCCAGGCGATGCCTGTTAATGGATTAACTTATTCCAAGAATTTTACTTCCCGAGTGTTGGGTAAGTAATCAAAAACTCTTTTATCAAAATAGCAACCTTGTTGCGAATATAAAACACACCACCGAGCCGGATCCCTCTGGTTTTGAGCGAGTATTTAAATCCCCTTTTTTAAAAGGAAGATCTTAAATATAAAAATGAGTTTTGGGATCCGCTCTAACTTTTGAAAATCATTTTAAAGACTTGAAAACACTTTAAAGAGTGTTGGGAATGATGCTGATTTAATGAAGTAAATCAGTCTCAATATAAAGAAATATCTGAATATTATTATTTAAATAATATTTCAATAAAGAATAATTTTTATAAAAATAATTGAAGTAGAAGTTTTAAAACTCTTACTTGAATGAAAATTAAATAATCAAAGATATACTTATACAAAAGTACTATCTTTATTTGAATAATCAAAAATAAGTTTGATTATCGAAACATTATTCTTTAATAAATTAAAGAATATTATTAAATAATAAGCGGAGTCATAATACCTCGAATGAATATTATAAATAATATTCATTAAATGAAATAATGGAGTCATACATCCTCAAATGAATATTCAAGTAATATTCAATAAATAATATAAAGGAGTCATAAGTCCTTGAATGAATATTCAAGATAATATTCATTAATAAAATAAAATTATTGAATAAACCTTATTCGATTAATAGTTTTGACAACTATAACCATATATATATAAATATATATATATATATATCAAATCTACTCGGGATCCTCAACTCCCGGTTTTAGAAAATGTTTTCACCTTTGGGTCCCTATACTAAGGGTATATGCAAATTACCGCTATTCTCTAGCATAGGTATTATCAACTGAACCAACAGATATATATGGCAAGAATACGAAACAGGCATGCATATATATACCATATCAGCATGCTTCAATATATCACAAAATTTGCTAATTAACCAATATGCATCTATCACAAGATAATGCATATACATATATACATCACAACAACAGTATAACGGGTAGAAAACTTGCCTGAGCGACTGGGGGTGATAAAAGGCTCGGGACGAGTCTGGTAACCTATAAACAACAAGTAAGTTGGAATTAAACCAAAGTCACTTGTAAATCTATACTTTAACTAACTTAGACTCTAACGCTTGTTTTGCGCTTACTGATTCTCTTAAGTCACTCGAGTACCCTCGACTCCATCATTTTTAATAATTTAACCATTACGAGTATTAAGGCGATTCCTTCGCGAGTGTCTTACCAACTGCCTAACACTCTTACCATAATTGTTTCATACATTAATTAACCCTTCTTGGTCTTTAACCTATGTTTCAAAGTAAGGCGAGGGGAAATGTTTCGTTCGCGAAATGCCGTTACTTAAAACGGTCATTTCTCCTAAACCGTACATCGGAATCAAACGAACTACATATCAAAACGAAGCTCGTAACATGAGCTATCTAAACATGGCAATTGTCAACTCTAGCAGGGGGTTCTCGGGTCCTAATGTTATGAACAAAAGCAGTCTAAAGTAAATCGGACATTACGACGGCTATGTTTACGCGATTTCCCAATTTTGTACCCTTCCAATTCAACCCATAATCAAGCCACAATCACATCCCAATCCAAACTCCATCCATACCACATCCTAACAGCCCCAATCAATTCAATATTAACATTTATACTTATGCTTAAGCTTGAATTTAACTATACTTAAGTTCTTTTAACCAAAACAACAAGATTCACCATCCATTTCACTACCACTCCAACCCAAATTCTAAACCAACAAGCATTAAGCTACTATATCACCATAACAACTAGAATCATCCTATTTAACAAAGTAAAGCTAGGGTTTGGAGATGATATACCTTCCTTGAAGTGGTGGGAGTAGCTAGGAGGCTTTAGGAAGCCTTGAGAAGTCTTAGGGATGCTTGGATCTTAAAGGAAAAACAAGAAAATCAAGTTAAAATCTTTGAAATCACTATTCATTGTCTTCTTCATTGATTTATTGGAGAAGATAGAGAATGAATGGGATGCTTAAACTCATAATATAGCCATATCTATGCATAAGGAACACTAGGGAATTATCTTACCAATTTAGGAAGCTTGGATCTTGGATTTTGAAAATTTTCCCTTTGAAATTGGCAAAAAGCCGAGAGCAAGCTCTTGTTGAATGAAAGAAATGATTTTGTGTTTTGCTTTGATTTGTTTTGGTTGGTTGTTTTTGTTTTGTTTTGGTTAATTACATTATTAACCTTGGACTTTGTGTGGTTCTACTTCAACCACATCTCCTTCCTTCCCATGTCATGCTTATATCATGCTATGATGTCATCTTTCCCTCTTTGTCCTCTTCTCATTGGTTGGGTGACATCATCCTCTCTAATCCCTTTGATTAACTTCCTAATTGTTTGCCTAATGACCGCTGATCTGTTATACGGTTCGCTTAACTTTCGTTTTCGTTTATCGTTTGAGGAATCATACCCGGGATCTTATTACTTAGGTTCCCTTAACCTTTCTCAATATATTATATTCCTTTTATGATCCTCTCTTATAATCCTTTAATTTGAATCCTTTTTATCCTGTGACCTTATACTCAATTCTTTCCGTATCTAGTGGATTTCCGGGAAAAATCAAAGTGTTCGGAATTGGATTCTGACGATCTTTACATACACTTATATAACATGTAGAGTACTAATAAGATCTCAGAATATCCATAACAGAACCCCTACATAGTGTGTCATGAAAACTTTTCTTGTTCAGAAATTTCAGCAAAAACACTATTCACAAGGGTTACAAAAAGTTCAAAATTTTGGGGTTATTACAGTCTCCCCTCCTTAAAAGGATTCCGTCCCGGAATCAGATAGAAAATGAATAGGGATACTCTCCTAGCATTGCACTTTCTAACTCTCGAGTAAATTTTCCCACATTGTGGTCCTACCACCAAACTCTGCCTAGTTTGATAACCCTTCCTGGTTGCTCCATATATGTTACATCGGGTTGCATGTATATGCGCTTATATGCCCCTATTTATCTGGCATCCGAATTACACTTCCTTAACATTGATACGTGAAACACGTTATGACTTGCTACATGTTCTGGGGTAAGGCTAGCTCATATGCTAACTTCCCAATACTTCTTAATATATCCAAGGATCCGACAAATTGTGGACTTAGCTTTCCTTTCTATCCGATTCTCATCAATCCTTTCCAAGGGTTTCCAAGGGGATACCTTTAACAACACTAGGTCCCCTACTTCCTATTCTTTGTCCTTTCGTGTCAAATCAACATACTTCTTATGTCCATCTTGGGCTACTACCAGCCGTCCTCTGATTAAATCTATTAAATCCTTGGTCCTTTGGACCACTGCTGGTCCGAGTATCTTGCGCTCTACAACTTCATCCTAACATAAGGGAGATCGACATTGTCTTCCCTCAAGGATCTCATAAGGCGATATCTCGATAATGACATATGATCTATTGTCGTAAGATAACTCAATCCGCGTTAAGTGATCATTCCAAATTCTTTCAAGTCTATTGCATGGAATTTTTTTTTTATCACAGCTTCTAGCACTATAGCTTTGGCGTCTCAATACCCATTCTTTTCCAGTTCGTAATCGCTACTACCTTCCGTTCCTAATATTATACTGGTTATACTTTTGCTCGTTAGCGTTCTATAACCTTTTAATAACCACGTCAACCTTAGTATCACGAATGTGCTTCCATTCTGACTACCACCATAACTTTACTACTCCTTTCTCAGCTGTTTCCATTTCCAAGGTTTGATCAATCATATAGAAGTAAAAGAACTTATTGAGAGATCACTATGATCATGAACACTTGTTAAATGTCATGTCCATTGCAAAGAAGAAGTATGCGTTGGTCATAGTGGATGAGTTCACCAGATACACATGGGTGTATTTCTTGCACACAAAAAGTGAAACTGCATCTATCTTGATTGATCATGTCAAACAGCTGGATAAAATGGTCAAAGATTCTGTGAAAATTTTAAGGAGTGATAATGGCACTGAGTTCAAGAATTTGATAATGGAAAAGTTCTGCAAAAGCCATGGAATAAAGCAGGAATTTTCTGCTCCTGGAACTCCACAGCAAAATGGAGTTGTTGAAAGGAAGAATAGAACTCTCATTGAAGCTGCACGTACAATGCTTGAAGAAGCAAAGCTTCCAACCTATTTCTGGGCTGAAGCTGTGCAGACTGCTTGTTTTACTCAAAATGCAACACTCATTAACAAGCATGGAAAAACACCATATGAGATGGTGAAGAAAAAGAAGCCAAATCTGAAATATTTTCATGTATTTGGATGCAAGTGTTTTGTTCTCAAGACTCATCCTGAACAGCTATCAAAGTTTGATCTAAAAGCTGATGAAGGAATCTCTGTTGGATATCCACTTTCCATAAAAGCCTTCAGAGTCTATAATTTGAGAACAAAAGTGGTCATGGAATCTATCAATGTCTCTTTTGATGACAAGAAGATCACTGGTCTTAAAGATTTCATTGACCATGATCAGCTGAGATTTGAAAATGAAGACTCATATTCTGATACTGAAAATCCTGACAGTCTAAGTCCTGATACTGCAAACTCTGATGGATTAAACTCTGATGTTATTGAAACTGTGGTGACTACGTTAAAGGAAGATGCACCTATGCAGGGGGAGCATACTCAAGATCCTACCACATTGGTGACTACGTTAAAGGAAGATGCACCTATGCAGGGGGAGCATACTCAAGATCCTACCACATCTCAAGAAACATCCGAACATGCATCTGGCTCTTCAAGTTCTGATTCGTCAAGTTCTGATAAGCCAAGTTCTGATAGTGCTGAAAATCTAAATACTGAAGAATCCAACTCAGAGAGCATAGTTTCAGGGGGAGCATCAGAAAATGAAAATGAAGATAGCATGGATCATGGGAGAGCATCCAGTTCTAGAGAAAACCTTCCATCTGCAAGGAAGTGTACAAAATCACATACACTTGATTTGATAATTGGAAATCCTGATGCAGGTATCAGAACTAGAACATGTACTTCAAATGAGTGTCTTTACAATTCTTTTCTCTCTCAGACTGAGCCAAAGAAAGTGAAAGAAGCTCTTCAAGATGCTGATTGGGTGCAAGCAATGCAGGAAGAGTTGAATGAATTTGAAAGAAACAAAGTCTGGACCCTAGTACCAAGACCAAAGAATAGATCTGTTGTTGGTACAAAGTGGGTATTCAGAAACAAAACTGACAGTGATGGCATAATTACAAGGAATAAGGCAAGGCTGGTTGCAAAAGGATATTCTCAACATGAGGGAATTGATTATGATGAAACATTTGCACCAGTTGCTAGGTTAGAAGCCATAAGGATATTTTTGGCTTATGCTGCTCACAAAAAGTTTACTGTCTTTCAAATGGATGTGAAAAGTGCTTTTCTCAATGGAGAATTGGAGGAAGAGGTATATGTTGAACAACCTCCAGGTTTTGTAGATACCAAACATCCAGACTATGTCTACAGACTTGACAAAGCACTTTATGGACTTAAGCAAGCTCCAAGAGCATGGTATGAGACTTTAGCTCAGTTTCTTCTGGAAAGTGGATTCAACAGAGGGACAATAGACAAAACACTGTTCTACCTCAACCATGTAAAGGACTTACTTCTGGTCCAGATTTATGTTGATGATATCATTTTTGGATCTACAAATGACAAACTTTGCAAGAAGTTTGCCAAACTAATGCAGTCAAGATATCAGATGAGTATGATGGGGGAACTTAGCTATTTTCTGGGCCTTCAAGTCAAGCAGAATGAGATAGGCACTTTTATTTGTCAAACCAAGTACACCAGAAACTTGCTAAAGAAATTTGGAATGCAAGATTGTTCAAGTGCATCCACTCCAATGGCCACTGCAACAAAACTGGATAAGGATACCGGTAAATCAGTAGATATTACTGACTACAGAGGTATGATTGGCTCTCTACTCTATCTAACTGACAATAGACCTGATATCATGTATGCTACCTGTCTTTGTGCAAGATTTCAAGCAGATCCAAGAGAACCTCACTTAACAGCTGTAAAAAGAATCTTTAAGTATCTTAAAGGAACAGCTGCTCTGGGATTATGGTATCCTAGAGAATCAGATTTTAAACTAATAGGTTACTCAGATGCAGATTTTGAAGGTTGCAAAATTGACAGGAAACGCACAAGTGGAAGCTGCCAATTTCTTGGAGGCAGATTGATTTCTTGGTACAGCAAGAAACAAAAGTCAATTTCCACATCAACTGCAGAAGTAGAGTATATTGCTGCAGGAAGCTGTTGTGCACAGATTCTTTGGATGAAGAATCAGTTACTGGATTATGGGTTAACATATTTCAAAATCCCTATTTACTGTGATAATCAAAGTGCTATTGCTATGACAGGTAATCCAGTTCAACACTCAATGACAAAGCACATCAGCATCAGGTACCACTTCATCAGGGAACATGTGGATGAAGGTACAGTGGAATTGCATTTTGTTCCCACAGATCAACAGTTGGCAAATATCTTCACACAACCATTATGTGAAGCTACTTTTACAAGATTGGTAAATGAACTTGGAATGGTTTCAGGTTCTTTCTCTAAATCTGCTTAGACTTGTTATGTGTTATCAGACTTTATGCTCAGTATTTACAGAATTAATCTCATTGTATATTCTGTGCTTAATTGATAAATGTCTTTAAGTACTGACTGTTGTCTGATATATGTTTCTAAACTCTGATAAGTGATATGTCTTTTCTAGTACCTATTCAATCCTATGAGGATAACTGTGCTAGATACTGACCTAGTAGTCTTTAATAAACAAATGATTCCATGGAAGAAGTAATTATTTCAGTGGAAATCTTATGACACTAGCAAATTCTGATAACTGAGCTTAGTTAAGTTCACTTTGTATATCTTATTACTAAGTCACAAATTAGAATAATGCTACTCATCTGTTAAGTTCTGATACTAGTAAAACTACTGAATGTACTAAGTGCTGATAGACCTCTCTTATCAAAAGAAAAAGCAAAAAGATCAAAGATTAAAATCAGGTACTCCTTTGAGATCTAGAGTAAAAATATGGAAGGGACGACCCAAGTGCATTGCTGGTATTAAGTAAATATGCATCAGAAAAGCAAAATATTTTCTTGGTGACTTTTCACACTCTATGATTACTGGAGAAATACTCTGAAAATAACATAAATTCTGATAAACAGTCGTGACTCACTTACACTGAGAAGCCACTGTAAAATAGAATTTCAAAAGATGCATAAAATTAGCACAAAACAGTTGAGGTGGACTCAAGCATAAACTCATTCTTCAGTAGGTTTCAGGACAACGACAGATCTTTAGCAAAATTTTAACTATGCCTTATTTCTAAGATGTACTGAAGTGAATCAGACTTTACTCTTTGTCTATTTTTTAGCTTAATGCACACACTAATCACTCCATCTGAAAGATGAAAATTTCTATGGTGGTCTATGTTATTTTAGATAAACAGTCATTGTGTCATTTTTGCACAAATTCTGAGGACAAGTTCTAAGTTACACGTTCTGATGATTAAGTTCTGACATCCATAACTCAGAACTTGTATGAGTATTTACTAAGATGGGCATTCCTTTTTCGAGTTAAGAAATTATGTTCTGATGACTGTTAAGTTCTGGTATAGGTCTAAGTTCTAATTTCTCAGTCTAATCCTTTACTCGGCTTATCTTTGAATAAAATTTGATAACAGTCTCAGTTCGTACTCGAATATGTTGAAGTGGAAGATTAATAGTCACTGTGATTAGGATTAATGGTATTTGTACTTGAACAGTCCACTGTTTCTTGTGTCTTGTGCGGTCTAGACCATGCTTCCTCTTTCCAATGACTGTTATTCTTTTTCAAAGTCTAGGGAGACGAGGTAGAATTAATTCTACCTGTCAGTATTAAATATCTTTGCGTCTCTTGGCATTCTCTTGCCTATATAAGCAACCACTTCACATCAGTCTTTCCATCACATTCTTCTCACACACTTATCCTCCTTCTTCTATCAAAAACACAATGGTTCGATACAACATGTTTTTGAACAACCAAACCTTCACAATGGAGCTAAGTTGTGCCGACTGGCAGCAGGAGTGACATGTAACAGCCATTCCTGAGGAGATCTGGGATTCTGTCCCACAGGAGGTGCTAACTCACCTCCTATTCTTCTATATGGATTACCATCGCCATCTGGAGCGATTGGAGGAGGAAAGGCGGGAAGCTATCCGTCAGCAAGAGCGAATCATACGACTCGCCATCTTGTTTATCGAAGATAGGAAGAGGAAGATGACTTAATCTTGTCTTCTTCCTGTTCTTCTTCATCATCAGCTTTGTCAGGCTTCTTAGCTAGGACTAAAGCTGTTGACGTAAGGATTAGAAGCTTAGGGAAAATCTTGTATAAGTATTGATGTAATTTCCATTTCATAAATGTATTGACTTGATATATTAATGAAAATTGTTTTTACTTCAAGATTTTGTTTCTGAGTTATTTTATCTTGTGTTGATAAATCCTGATTGATATTCTGATGACCATTTAAATTTTGTTTTTAATTAAGTTCTGATTCTCTGTCAGCACTTATTCATCGAAATTATCTCGGTCATTTTTAACATGATTTATTTTCAGAATGTTAATGTTGCAGTGAAAAATAATTTAATCAGTGCTAACGGTTTAAATTTTGAATTAAAACTGTTTCTCTTGATTAATGGAACGGTTTTTCCTTCACTTTGTGCAAGATCTTCTTGCACATAGTGAGGTTGGGTACGCCTTAACTCAGCCTGAATTATTTTCAAGTCAACAAGTTCTGAGGTTCTGGAGGACTGGCGTTTTTGATGATGGTGGTAACCGTGGAACTCCCAGTATTATCTTCCAAGTGGGTGATTCATCTTTTGTATTCACTCCTGGTACAGTACGCAGGGCTTTACATCTTCCAGAGGATTGTACTTTCTCAGTTCCAGAGGACTCAGCCCTTCGGGAGTTAATGGATGAATTGGGATATGAAAAGAGTCTGACGAAACTTGGACAGTTGAAACGGGCTAATATCATAAGAGAATGGAGTTTCTTCTTTGATTGCATCACCAAAGCTTTTGGGAACAAATGTTCAAATTTTGATGCCATCCCAATTCTGAGTCAGCACATAGGGTATGCTATTATCCATCAAACTCACTTTGATTTTGTAACTGGAATAATTGGTTTTATTGGGGATAGGATGACAGAGGATCGAGATGTTGTTTATTTTGCTAGATTCTGTCAACTTATTTACACTTACTGTACTGATGAACCTCATTTAGTCAGCACTCAAACCCACATTTTAAGGTTACAAAAAGGTACTTTAATGATCTGGTAAATGCTGATACTAAGAAGACAATGGTTAGACCATTACAGATTCCTAAGTCTGTAAAACAGATCCTGGTAAATGCTAATCCTGATACCTATAGATCTGTTTACTCTGATGTCCAACCACCTCCAACCACCCAAAATCCATCAACCTCAATACCTACCTCTCATTCCACTCAACCTACCCTCAGAACTTATCTCCAATCCTATCTCTCCACTTCACAGACTGCTCAACCTTCTTCTTCAGCACCTACTGTGAAGCCTACATCCTCTAAGCCAAAGAGAACAAAGACTGTTCCTCAAACACCTCAAAAGAGGAGGAGATTTACTTTGAGAGATGATTCAGATTCTGAGGAACAGATTCCTTCTTCAGAACCTGTGGTGGTTGAAGCTGAGAAAGCAACTTCTCAGAAGGATTCTGAAATTGGGGGTTCTAGGCTTCTCAAGAGGCTTAGACGTATGATAGTTTCTGAAACTCCCAAGGAATCCAAATCAACAAGGAAGTACAAGAAATAGAGGGCACAAAGGCTAGTTTCAGATGATGAGGAGGAAGCAGCTAAGGAAGGGGATCAGGAATCTCTGATCTCACAAGACAAGGAATTTGCTCCAGTCACTTCTTCTCCATCAACTCCATCTCAGGAAGCTGTATCTGACAAGGCTAACTCACCATCTGTGTCTCTTGTTGATCCAGGCACAAGTGCTGAAATTGATATTCAGAACCTGGTTGTGCCTACAATACTTTTCTTAGAAGCTCCAACAGCAAATAATCCTTCCACAACACCTGTTACTGATGCTGTTCAAACTCCAGAGTTATCAACAACACCTTCTCTGCATCAAGATGCTGATGATCGGATTTTAGGTGAGCATCAGGATATGGCTGTTGATCAGAACTTAGTATCAGATCAGCAATTAGAGGATTCTGAAGCTTCCATTGCTACTCACACTGTTGTCTTATCAGAAGATACTGATTCTTTAAGTTCTGATGCTGCAAATGTTGGAGATACTGGTGAAGCTGCTACAACTGTAGATGCTGCTGAAGCAGGTCCTTCAGGACATATTCCTCCACCGACTCTTCCTAAGTCTGAACTGGTAAAGGAGTTTGTTATCAGGGATGCACCAGTGCCTTGGAGTGAAACTCCTGCAGGTCAGGAGTGGACTAAGGAATGGAACTCAGTTTCATGTGTTCTAAATGCTTTACATCTTGCTGAGCACTTGACTAAAGCTGATGAAATGTTAAATTCTGATGATTTTAAAACCCAGCTTAGAGTCACTGCATTGAGTACTAAACATCTACAAGGTCTTCATTCCAATACTCATGCAGAGCTACACAAGATTCAGGAGAACTTTATCAAACAGGAACAAGTTTGGAAACTTGATAAGAAAAAGTTCTTCCAACCTACCATTGACAGGGTTGCTTATATTGAGAAAACTCAAGAGAAATAACAAACTCAGATTGATCAAATTCTGACAAATCAAGCTTCTCAGCAATCGCAACTTACTGAAATCCAGACCTCAGTGGAACTACTTATCTCTCTTTTATTACCTGCTGATGCCAAAAAGGGGGAGAAGGTAATTAAGTCCAAATGCACAACCAACAAGACACTGCAAGGAAAGGATGATGGAAAAGATGACCAAGGAACCTCTGGAATGGGTAGTGGTCATAGTCAAGGTAGAAGGTTTACATCAAGACAAGCTAGTCACAGAACAAGTTCTGATACTGGGAAAAGAATAAGTTCTGCTGCTGGTAAAAGGATAAGTTTTGATGAACTTCTAGATCTTGATGAGGAAATGTCAAGACAGTTATTTCTTCAAGAAAATCCAGGGATGGACTTGGAAAGTTTAAAGGAAGAAGAAGCCAGACTTAAATCAGAGAAAGTCACATCTAAATCTGAAGCTTCTGGTAAAAAGTTACTTCCAAAACCTAAAGGCATTGTGATCAAAGAAAGGACACATACTGAAGCAACTTTGGCTAGATCACAACCACAGATAGATCCAAGATCCAAGGGTAAAGAAAAGGTTGGTGAACCTATCAAGCCTTATGTACCTCCTGAGAAAGAAGAAATTACTGATGGAAAAGATGATCTTGCTCTGACTTCAAGAAAAGTTCTTAAAACAACCTCTGACATGGCTCAAGTTGTTCAGAGTCAAGAAATTGTAAGTTCTGATATTCAGAAGAAGCAAGTAACCTCTGACAGTGCTCAAGTTAACTTGATATCAGAAAATAGATCAAAGACACTCCTACCAGGATTCACTAAAGCAAAACAGACTCAATCTTTGAAGACTACTGCAAGTGGTTTTGAAGCAAGAGTAGTTACTGGAAAGGAAGCTAGAGATAAAACTGGATTGGGAAGTGCTGATGAAAGAAGAGTACACAACACTACCAATGATCCAACTTCCTTGAGTGAACCAGGTATTGGAGCAACTCCTGAGAGATTGAATCAACTGGAATCTGTACAGATGGTTTACCATACCTACTTGAAAGAATACATCATGTTGTATTTCATGACAGATGGTAGGGTTTATCATATAAGACAAAATGCCATTCCTTTGAAGTATTTTGAAGAATTGGAGCATGTACTTTTCTTACTTCAAGTGGATGACAGAATAACAGAGACTGCTGCAAACTACTTAAAAGAACAGATTCAGAGACAGAAAAGGCTTTATTCTGTTAAGTCTGACAGCAGATATGTTCCAAAGTACAGAGATCACAATGGTGATATTGTTGATATGAAGCCTAATACTGCACAGATCAGAACGTATCTTGGTATTAAGGGACTTGAATTCAATCTTGAGTCAGACAAAGCTTATGTCATAAGACTAGATCAGGAGTTAAGAAAAGCAAAGATTAATGATCTCAGAGCTGCAATCTTTCAAACTGGTGAAGATACTGCAGAGCTTAAAGGTGTTAAAAGGAGAATGATTGATGAACTAAGATATGCTGAGAAATGTTTGTTGAAGAACTATCTCAGAACAACTCCTGACATCAGAGAGATCAGAAAATGAAGAAGCCAAGTCGAAGATCTACAACTGCTTAAATTCTGATATTTATACAGATTGAAGTTGTTATCAGAAGTTGAAAGTGGTAAAAACTTTAAGGACTGTAAGTTGTAGTTATCTAGTTTATTTCTCATGCATTTGTACTTAATGTTTTTGACATCATCAAATATCTGTTAAACTTGTATATTTTGTTAATTTACAAGTTGGGGGAGATTGTTAGATATATTTGATAATGTCATGGCTAATATGTTTTATGTTTAGCTTTCAGATCTTACGTGAACAGGATAAATCAGTACTTAACTGTTGATCAGTACTTATACTGAAAGTCAGGACTTAAGGATATCAGTACTTATATTATCAGGAGATAATCATCAGAAGATAGATATCAGAACTTAAGTGCTGAAGGACAATCAGATAAGGACAGTAGCTGATTAAAGGAAAGAAGATCGAGATAAATATAAGAAGAGATATGCATGAAGAAGGAATTCCGTGAAGAATGGAATACTTGGAAGAAAATATATCTGATTGATATATTTTAGGAAGCAGAATTATATTCCATATCAATTAGCGATTATCTTGTAACTGTGTAGTATATAAACACAGACATAGGGTTTACACTATAAGTGTTATCATTATTAGAAAAGATTATTCATTGTAACCCTAGCAGCTCTCGTGATATTTGTTCATCACTGAGAGGTAACAGTTCCATACTGTAACAGAGTTTATTGTTTGAATAAAGTTTGTTTTCTGTTACTTAAGATCTTAAAGTTCGATTTGAGTGTACTATACACTGTATTCACCCCCTCTACAGTGTGTGTGTGACCTAACAATAATACCTCGAATGAATATTATAAATAATATTCATTAAATAAAATAATGGAGTCATACATCCTCAAATGAATATTCAAGTATTATTCAATAAATAATATAAAGGAGTCATAAGTCCTTGAATGAATATTGAAGATAATATTCATTAATAAAATAAAGTTATCGAATAAACCTTATTCGATTAATAGTTTTGAAAACTATAACCATATATATATAAATATATATATATATATATCAAATCTACTCGGGATCCTCAACTCCCGGTTTTAGAAAATGTTTTCACCTTTGGGTCCCTATACTAAGGGTATATGCAAATTACCGCTATTCTCTAGCATAGGTATTATCAACTGAACCAACAGATATATATATGGCAAGAATACGAAACAGGCATGCATATATATACCATATCAGCATGCTTCAATATATCGCAAAATTTGCTAATTAACCAACATGCATCTATCACAAGATAATGCATATACATATATACTTCACAACAACAGTATAACGGGTAGAAAACTTGCCTGAGCGACTGGGGGTGATAAAAGGCTCGGGACGAGTCTGGTAACCTATAAACAACAAGTAAGTTGGAATTAAACCAAAGTCACTTGTAAATCTATACTTTAACTAACTTAGACTCTAACGCTTGTTTTGCGCTTACTGATTCTCTTAAGTCACTCGAGTACCCTCGGCTCCACCATTTTTAATAATTTAACCATTATGAGTTTTAAGGCGATTTCTTCGCGAGTGTCTTACCAACTGCCTAACACTCTTACCATAATTGTTTCATAAATTAATTAACCCTTCTTGGTCTTTAACCTATGTTTCAAAGTAAGGCGAGGGGAAATGTTTCGTTCGCGAAACGCCGTTACTTAAAACGGTCATTTCTCCTAAACCGTACATCAGAATCAAACGAACTATATATCAAAACGAAGCTCGTAACATGAGCTATCTAAAAATAGTAATGGTCAACATCTAGTAGGGGGTTCTCGGGTCCTAATGTTATGAACAAAAGCAGTCTAAAGTAAATCGGACATTACGACGGTTATGTTTACGCGATTTCCCAATTTTGTACCCTTCCAATTCAACCCATAATCAAGCCACAATCACATCCCAATCCAAAATCCATCCATACCACATCCTAATAGCCCCAATAAATTCAATATTAACATTTATACTTATGCTTAAGCTTGAATTTAACTATACTTAAGTTCTTTTAACCAAAACAACAAGATTCACCATCCATTTCACTACCACTCCAACCCAAATTCTAAACCAACAAGCATTAAGCTACTATATCACCATAACAACTAGAATCATCCTATTTAACAAAGTAAAGCTAGGGTTTGGAGATGATATACCTTCCTTGAAGTGGTGGGAGTAGCTAGGAGGCCTTAGGAAGCCTTGAGAAGTCTTAGGGATGCTTGGATCTTAAAGGAAAAACAAGAAAATCAAGTTAAAATCTTTGAAATCACTATTCATTGTCTTCTTCATTGATTTATTAGAGAAGATAGAGAATTAATGGGATGCTTAAACTCATAATATAGCCATATCTATGCATAAGGAACACTAGGGAATTATCTTACCAATTTAGGAAGCTTGGATCTTGGATTTTGAAAATTTTCCCTTTGAAATTGGCAAAAAGCCGAGAGCAAGCTCTTGTTGAATGAAAGAAATGATTTTGTGTTTTGCGTTGATTTGTTGTGGTTGGTTGTTTTTGTTTTGTTTTGGTTAATTACATTATTAACCTTGGACTTTGTGTGGTTCTACTTCAACCACATCTCCTTCCTTCCCATGTCATGCTTATGTCATGCTATGATGTCATCTTTCCCTCTTTGTCCTCTTCTCATTGGTTGGGTGACATCATCCTCTCTAATCCCTTTGATTAACTTCCTAATTGTTTGCCTAATGACCGCTGATCTGTTATACGGTTCGCTTAACTTTCGTTTTCGTTTATCGTTTGAGGAATCATACCCGGGATCTTATTACTTAGGTTCCCTTAACCTTTCTCAATATATTATATTCATTTTATGATCCTCTCTTATAATCCTTTAATTTGAATCCTTTTTATCCTGTGACCTTATACTCAATTCTTTCCGTATCTAGTGGATTTCTGGGAAAAATCAAAGTGTTCGGAATTGGATTCTGACGATCTTTACATACACTTATATACCATGTAAAGTACTAATAAGATCTCAGAATATCCATAACAGAACCCCTACATAGTGTGTCATGAAAAGTTTTCTTGTTCAGAAATTTCAGCAAAAACACTATTCACAAGGGTTACAAAAAGTTCAAAATTTTGGGGTTATTACACTCCACCCGTTGGGGGTGAGGATCCTGATTCCCAGTAGGTATGCCTGATTCCTTACAATTACCTTCGCTGAGGACAGTGAAAATTTTAAGTTTGGGGGTAGTAGTTGAAGGGATATGTTTTGTGTGAGTCGCATATAGTTTGCATATTCATGATAGTTTAGTGCATATAGTTGCATATTTTTCCCTGTAGTTTTTTTTTATTTTTGTAGTTTTTATGATAGCTTGTTCATATTTCATGCATGTGCATAATAACATGATCCCTTAAATAATATTTTTTCGATTGACTTGTGATATTGATGCTAGTGTAGTGATGTCGTGTTTAGTAATGTTAAATCGTATCGAATTGGTTTGCATGCTAGGGTCACTTGTATTTCACTAAGACTTATAGGTTGCTTGAGTGCTAGATCATGATCATGGTTTATGTGTTTGTCGAGGTTTAATCGCTTGTTTATATTTAGAATTTAGGATATTCTCTTAATAATAAATTAACATGGATATTTAGAAATTGGAGAAAATTGGATTTCATTTCTAGTTGTTGTGGCTAGGTGTCAAATTGCTAGTACCAGCTCATTTTATATGAGTAGTCTACGGTTGAGTGGGATGGAGCGAAACACACTCGTTCAGAAATTTTGTGAAATAAAAAGAAAAAAAAGAGAAAAAAAAAGAAAAAGAAAAATAAGTGTTATGTATAATTGATCACGAGTGGGCTTTTTAGTGCTCGAGTTATTAAGTTCTTAGGGGACTTTGTGCCTAGTGACCTAAGACTTTTATAGTTTGGGATCCGCTAACCTAACGCTCGCTACATGGGTACTATTGTATAAGTCTTTTGTGGACCTCACTCATTGCACAGTCAAATAAGCATATTTGTGTTGTTTATGAGTTGTGAATAAAAGCGTGAATCCATATAAAACTCCAATATAAAAATTAATGTTTTATAAGTTATTTTGAGTCTAGCTTTTATTTTATCTATAACCTTGTGATTGCTTTGATGAGTAGTGAGTCATGATTATTGATCTAGTTGCGATAGTATATCTGTAAGCATTAGCACACACGCACATCTCTGGGTTGTAAGTTGATTTGTAAGGTTTGATTGATCTTTATGCGAATAACTGCATTTGTTGATATGTTGTTTGTTGATTGGTTTAGTTATTCTAAGGGGATCGTTGCATTCATTTAGTTGCATTCATGCATTGTTATTTCTTGTTCTTGAGGACAAGCATCGATTCAAGTTTGGGGGTATGTTGAGTGGCATTTATGACACTTTATAACGCTCCATTAAGCTTTGAATTGGTGTTATTATACTCAACTTATTGGTGTTTTAATGTGTTTTCTAGTGTTTTTGCATTTCAGGCATTAATATGGAATTAAGGTGAATTAGCATTGATTTGATGCTAATATGGTGTTAGGATGGTGTCCAAGCAATAAACCTCGTGAAGACCAACTCATTGCAGCAAGAAAAGAAGAAAAATGGAATTTTCTCCAGAAGGCCAACGCGCTCAAAGTACAGAGACACAGCGTGCCCGCGCTGATCAAGCGCGCGCCCGCGCCGGGTCGGGATTTCTGAATCCTAATTCTTATGGGTTTTTGATTGGAGGACTTCTACTCTGCATGGGCTGCTATATATACCTAAATAAAGGTCGTTTTTCATAAGGAGATGTACCAGAGCACAAGGAGAAGGCGTAAGAAGACCGTTTTAGCACAATCCAACGAAGGCGAAGAAGACCTAGTTTATACTTGTGATTCTTTGTTCTAAATTATAACTTTGGATGCTAGTTTTCTTATTCGTTAACCTATATTCTTGTTTCGTACTTGGTTTATTATTTATTCAGTATAAAGACTACGTTTATTATACCATGCTTTCATCGGAACCCATGTTGATGATGAGTCCGATTATGGGCTAATCGTTATCATGGGGTTCTAGCGGATTTATCTATGGATTTCTTTACTTAATTTGTTTCGATGCTTTAGTGTGTGGTGATTGTATGATAACCTAGTTTTGGTTGTGCTTATTCGTCTTATGAGCATCGCGTACTTATAAGATAGCGTGTTAATCTTTAATGAAGCGACAATGAATTTAAGGATTTAGAACTTGCTATGCTAGCATAGGTTCATGTGTTACTGTTATTCATGATTCGTAGGTAATTTTAACCATCTTACTTGCCCCATGTAATCATGATAGATAACTTGTGCATTAAGCCATTATGTTGTCAAATTCTATGAATATATAGGGTCTCAATATAATTTGTGTCTGTTCAGCTTCTATCTCTTTTGTGGATGTCTGGCAGTATGTTATTCGTGTAATGAAATTTGGCGTTGAGTTGTTTCATGTTGTCTAATTAGTGTCATCACCATTACAAGCTAAGGTTAAGAATAATAAGGCTATTGAATGAAGTATTTAATGAAGTTAGAATCCCATGTTTGTGTTATATATTTTTCAACTCTCTTTAATCTCTTAGTTTATGTTCTCTAGTATAATTCTCAATAGTTAATCGTAGTATAATTAAAACCCAAATTGTTATTCGTCTTAGCATTAAATAATAGCCATATCATTGTTGCATAAGTGCATAAATCACATAGTTAATCTAACCAGTCTCTGTGGGAATGAATTACAAATAATTCTGTATTACTTGTGATCGCGTATACTTGCGTGAATTATTAGCACGTGCTTAGCGACTAACACACATCAATAAAATGGTAGATACGTAGTTATAAGTTCGTCAATGTTGAAAATTTCTCCTCTTCATCCGCACATTGATTAAGTGACGAAAATGTAGTTAGTTGATGTTGAATCTTATGATCAATCCAGGAATTTCCTGTTTTTTACTGCAGACTACTAGTTGTAAAAGATGAGCAAGTGTTGAGGATGAATTAGTAACCAGCTAACACCATATTCAATGATAATAAATAAAATATTTACCTAAATAATGATTATCTAAAATTTTATTGAATCATCAAAATATTTAGGTGGTTTTACTTATAATAATTAGCTATATTTAAATATTTTATTATTAGTTTTAAAATACTTATATAATTATATGTGTGTATGAAGATTTTATATATTAAAATAAATTTAGTTATTATTTAATTAAATATATGTGAAAATAAAATATTTTAATTAAAATATATAGAATAATGATAGGGAATAAAAATAACCCTAATTACAGAATTAGTATCGCATTAATTAAACCTGATTTGGTCCAAGGGAAAATCCCGATTAGTGAGGCCCAAAATCCTAATTATTTATTAATTTCGTAATTAATAAGGGGGCTAATTAAACAACCCAATAAATGTGTTCAAATAAGTAACTACTTCTCAAAGAAGTAGCCTCCAATCAATCTAAATTCAGAAGGAAGCTAATTCCTGCTTTCTAGGACTCCAAAGTCCAATCAAAGATGGAGACTTTCCCACAAAGTAACCCAATTCTATCCTAATTTCTAGACTCTCAACGTCTATATAAAAGGTCTTACCCCTTCAACTTGAGGAGGACGTTTTTCTGGACAAGAGCTCCATACGTAACCACTATGAAACCATATTTTGGAGCACAGCTTTAAGCATCGAAACCGCGAAGCCACGAGGCCATTACCTGGAACGATGTTTCAGACTTAGTCCTTAAAGGACATGAAAGTCACTACGTCCTTGGTGAGCTCTCGCTGCCATAGCCCCGAGGGCAAGTATCCCCAAGAACTACGTTTTGGCTTGATCGTTGGCATACGGCAAGGTACGTAGGCATCTTGTGAGGGCAGATTGAAGCATTGAAACACAAGCTCATCCATTAAAGCTCGAAGCTTATCAAACCCTAATATTAAATATATGTAATAAATAAATACATGTTTTTATCCATAACATTTGGCTCCGTTTGTGGGAAGAAGACGATAACCATGAAAGCACGAAGAAGTACTGAGAAACCACCTGATGAGATGCGGAATATTGCATCCAACATTGAGATTCCACCACACTCAAACCTCAAAATCTGAGGGACTAATCTCTCAGAGACGAAGATCCCCATTACCCAACTGTTGAATCAAAGAATGGTCTCCAACCTCAAATAATGCATAATTAGGGAAAGATTCCCAAAATATAGATGGTGTTATCTCTAATGAACAACCGAATTTCAGATGTTAATAATTGTGCTTCCATCAAGGGTGAATGATCACCCACCTTATGAGATGCAAAATTTTGAGAAGAAATGCAACACCGAGTGCATGAGGAGTACGAACCTCGCAATTTGTAAGGGTTAAACATTATTGAAGGGAGAAGTTATGATTTCTGCGATCCCTGTATCGAGGATAGTGATTGTTCATATGAAGAAGAGATCACCCCAATAAGGGTGCCGCCGAATAAGGAACATGTTGTCAAATGGCGGTTTTAGCCCCGAAGACGTGAAATGATGAATCCCCAAGTCATAAAAAGGAGGATCTGTGTTCATGAAGCACACATCCGGGAACCCCAAAAGATCTAAAATCAAAGGGAAATCATGATCTACCAACCACAACTCAAGTTGTCACTTCCACCTTACCACAACTTTTAATCATAGAATCAAGAAGCCGAACCCGTAATTATGGTATTCCTTGTGACCTAAACGTTGATTCAAGGGACTGGTACCCCATCTCAAGAAGTGGAAAACTAAGGGATAAATCCCCAATCGGATTTCGGATGTTAACAATTATGTTTTCCTCTAAGAAGACCGCTAACTCACCTGATTAGAGTAAACTTCAGCATCGTCCGTATTAGGAGTATGAATTCCGATATTTACAATGGCTTAGCCCCATTCGCAAAGGAGTCTGAGATTTCTCTAGGACAGTGATTTTCCATCTGGTAAGGAGACCGAGCCAAGAAAGAGATGGCCAAGCAAAGAGCCCGTTGTCAAAATATATTCTCAGTCTTGAGGGCACGAAGGGATGATTTCTTAAATCATTGCGAAAAATAATTCGAGCTCATGAGGAGCACATCGACAAGGTTTAACAAGTTTGGAGATGCGTTAGGCAAAAACCCGATCTTGACTCGAATGAACAATTTAAGATATCTAAATTTAAAAGATAGAATCCTCAAATTTAAGGGTCAAATCCCCATTTTCAGATGGTAGTTGAGACCTTAGCCCTACCAATGTTCTCATTTCCCAAACTTTAGATGACCAGGGATATGGATTCAAAGATTATGACCAAGGAAGCGGAATTCAACATCAACCGTGCAAAGGCTATACACTACTTTATATTCAAGGATTGAAACCCATCAATGACCAAATTTGTGATTATTCCAGTCCCTATACAGAGGATGATGAAATCTGAATTGATAAGGATGCCACTCCAAGAAGGTGACGTCCAAGAAGTGACCTACTAAAAGAAGATGTCCCAAGCCCCGAGGGCCACAAGGACTGAAATCTTAGGATGATGAAGATCGGATTTTTTTCTCATCAAACTCGTGATTTAATGGAGGAAAAGAAACCTGAAAGGAGATAACAAACTCGACTACATGCAAAATTTGGAAAGCATGGAGCCTCGAGGGTCAATTCCCCGATATAGTTGGTTCGGAAGTCCTTCCATGAAAAAGGAAGACGAAAATTCCAAGTATTGATCCGAAAGATTTGATGCCTCTTGAAGGTCTGAATGATCCCACGTAACTCTCCATGAGAGAAACTACGAATACCTATATTTCAAGGATGCTGAAGGTACCCCAATCTGGGCATATGATGGATTCAGTAATCTGGATAACCATGTAAGAAATTTTTTAAACTCTCTACTACAACAGCCGATGAACAATTTTATAAAGTGCATGACATTTTCTTAAACCCCGGGGGCATAACTCGATAATGGTGCAAAATTGTATGAGCTATTTTGCATCCCCCAAGGACCTGAAATGAGAATAAAAAAATCCTTGTATGACCTAAACCGATTCAAAGAAAATCCTTGATCACCATATACTTGAATGATAGGATGTCAATGATAGTCCAATAAGGAGACTGGGATGTTAACTTTAAGTTATCATTGGCCGAAACCAATATGAAAAGCATATATAGGTTGCAACAGCGGGGAGGTGAAAATAAATAGCACAACCTGATAGGAGGCGATAAAGATAATAACTAAAAGCAAAAGGAGAATCAAAATTGTGATGCTAAGGATAAGTATCCCTGATGGAGACTCTCCCCAGAGGAAGAACAACAGAGAACCGAAGTTCACCAAGCATGTACATTTTAATTCTCCAAGAAGCCGAGTCTTGACAAATATAAAAATATGAAGACTGTCGATGGCCGATGCCACTGCGCACCAACCCTGACAAGAGGAAGAAGAATTTATAACCAAGATGTCATGAAGATGATGTTGATGATTTACGATAGCTAAGGAATATAATTGAGTTATAAATCCAAGGAGGGATACTGAACAGGTTCATTAAGATGGTGAAGAAATAATAGAACGAAAGATTATGAAGAATAAGAGGGGAGATCAAGATACTCCAGGAAAATAAGCATCCCCGGGGGTCGATTGTCAATATGATCTTTAGAAGACTAATGATTGCTGGGACTTCAAGAAACTCAATGAAAGCTTGTGCCTGAAAGGTAGTACACCATAAGGAGCAACAATGAAAATTTCAAATAATTTTGATGATTCTGATTTGAAAGGGTTGAAATTTCCCCATGAAGACCCGATGATCATCACACTATGATATAAAACTCTGAAAGATTCTTAGAAAATGGGACTCTCTAATTCCCAACTTGCCTTTTATGATATGTTACCACGATTAAAGGCCCGATTGAGTCGGGGACAGGTCCTCGCAAAAGAAGACATGGAATTCCGAAAGACCGACAAGCAACGAGGAAATCCAATAACAGATATGATTCTTATCCATTTGTCACCTGAAAGACCAAATAAGATGATAAACCTGAATTTGATTGAGTTGGTTACATATAAACTCGATAATGTTGGTAACCGAAGTACAGTGAGGAAAATGAAGATGAATTTTTGCCCTTGGCAGGAGAGAAACTACAAAATAGTAAGCTAATTTAAGGACAATATTTCTAAGGTACTACTCCTCACTAACTTTGTAATATCATGTATCTTTTTGCTGCTTTTATTTTTGACAAAACAGAGGCCACCTACCAAAGGTTAGAAAGTAAATTTGTTTGCGCATCTCTATTAAAAGACCATGAGAGTCTATGGTATAATAAATTAAGAGCCTAGATAAGGCAGAATACATGAAACACCTCCGAGAGGTATTTGAAGTGCCGAGGCACCATAAGATGATGTTAAATCCTACACTGTGTGCCTTTGAGGTAGGTTTTAAAAATTTTAGGACCACTTTTCTGAGTGGAGAATAAGACCAATGTTAATAAGATTCCTGGTTATGGAACCTTCATCTTTCATTAAGAATATACGAAAACTAAATATTGCAATTTAAGAGAGGTTCATCTCCAAATCCAGTGACAAGTGTTTGCTCTTCTTCACGGTACTGAAAAATGAGGGACTCTTTATGGACTGATAAAAGCTAGGTAATCTTTGAGGATTTGAAGAAGCGGATGATTGGAACACCCGAAGAAGTACTGAATCTATACATGGAAAACTCAATAGTGTAACTGAGATTTGTCCATGTGAGAAAAAACGTGGAGGTTCAGCAACCCAACTAATAAGAAAGTGAAGTATAACCATGGTGTGGGGAAACTAAAACATATTTCCAAGTGTACAATATTAAAGAAAACTAGCCCTGGGGGCACAATGCACAATACTAAGGCTAGTGGAAGGTTGTTTAAGTGGACAACCGAGCCTGACGAATTTAGTATAAACATGTACCATGTTTAAGGTTCAAGATTTGACAAATTTCATGGTTGAATATCCCACTAACAACCAAGAAGTCGGGGGGCAGGACGAGATACTCTATGGGGGAAAGGAAAAATGTAAGACAAGATAAAGAGATGATGCCGAAGTACTATTTGGTTCTCTATTTTGATGGAACATTCAAAACAAAAGTGAGTGTTGCAAATGCATGACAGAATAATGATATAGTTAACCTCGACATCGTATTTCTCAATAATGAATGACGAAGTCGAAAATAAGGCCTCGGTGGCCAGACTTGGTTTAGCTCGGACCTTAGGGGGTTAAAAACCTCAAAGTCTACAGAGACTCAATGTCAGTGATTTCTCAAGTAAATGGGGAATTCAATACAAAGTGTGAGAGAGGCTTGTGAAGCCGTGAATAAGTTTAATGGATATTATGTAAAGTTACATCCTAGTGAAGGAAATCATGAAGGATAATGTCCTATTTAAGGTTGAATATTCAAAGATAGAGATTTATAAATTATACTATCAATAGATGTGGAAAATTGTTGGGTTAATTTTATGAAGGTTTACCTAGAAATGAGTGGTTTCCCAATGCATGAGAGGCATCAAAACCGTTGGAAAAGCGCCTAGATACGCTCTGATTGAGAGGATGTTACATCAAAAATTCTTTATGATTCCATACTTGGAATATTGCGGACCCTAGGAAGCGAAACTAACCTCGTAGGAAGTTCATCCATGAACAGCACCCGGGGGCAGGGCTGACACAAAAAAAGTAGTCGAGCAGAATTCAGCTCGAAAGGAGACTGAATCCTGATCGAAATACGGTTCAACCAGGCTGTTTAAAATCAAGATAATTCGACCAAAAGGCTGGTCAAGGGGGTTTATTTTGAAAAATTGCAATTTAGTGCCCAAGGTTCTACGGGCTTTACAGCACACTCCCTGGAATTTTAGAAACAATAGATTCGTCAATAAAATATGAGAGACTTGTCAAGTCATGACTGAATTTGATGAATTCTACATCCCGAGGGAGGAAGACATGAAGGTCGTGACTCAAGAGATACAAAATTATACGGGAAGTTTTTACTTCTAAGTCTCGAAGATACAAACACTAATACAAAGTTGATAGCACCAATATATGTGAGGACTCATTGACAAGAAGTCTCGACTCAAACTAGTCAGTGACCCGACGATGCCATGGAAACATGTAAAATGCTGAAAAAAGCTTTGAAGCTTAACCCGATTGCAAGGACTTTATACACGAAGTAGTTCGTGATTACTTACTTGAAATGCCCAAACCTCTGAACAACGGAATTGGCCTTAAAAGAAGTACATGAAAAGAACCATGGGCTACACTCAGGGGCAAGGCTATCACTCAAAACGTATCCTATTTAGATTATATTGGCCAAAGATGATGGGTGATGCCAAAAATTGTGAGAGAAAAGTATATTTAATGTCAGAAGCACACACATGGAGTTAGGAAATCTTATAAAATATTGATTTTAACCAATTCCCATGTCTCATTTACAACGTATGAGATTGGTACTCTTTATACATTTCCATATCCAGTGTCTAGAGGTAGATCTTTACACGAAGAGGATTGAGGCTAAAATCCTTAGTTGTATAACCAACATTCAAGTTACACAATTCCGGTAGAAAATTGTGATATAAAAGTATGAACTCCCATGAATCCCAGTGACGGGTTATGGAAGGAAGTACGATATCAATGATGTAAGAAGAACGATAGTAAATCCTTCTCCACAACTATTCCTCATCCCTAACAAATCGGAAAGCCGAGGTAGCAAATTGAGGGACTGAAAAAGAAGGATGAATACACGGGAAATGATTAGGCAGACAATCTACTACACCTACAAAGGGTGTTTCATGCCACTTGCAAATAAAAGATAGGAGTTCTACCATTCTTAATGGATGATAAAGCTGAGATTGTGATGCCACTAGGAATCACTCAAACAACTCCAAAGAGTGAGGTCTTTGAGCTCGGGAAGAACAAGAAAGACATGACACATACTTAGATTTGATGAAGCCAAAACCGGGATTGTAGAGCATCTCAAAAAAGTTTTGAGGACTATAATGTAAGAATAAAAAAAGATTTCTTCGATAGAGAGATTTAGTCATCGGAAAAATCAAGGTGTCCTGAGTTTGGCAGAAAGGAAAGGCAATACCTATTTTCGAAGAGTCATCCTAAACATGAACATATTTGGGACAAGGATCCCACAAACTTTAAAAGACTATGAGAAAATAAGGTACTCAGACTCGACATACCTTAAACCGCAAGGTTTAATATGGTTGAAAATATAAGTAGGACAATTTACTTGGTTGGACTAAGTAGAAATAAGGCTCGTAAAGATCACGTTAATTAAAAGCTCGTATAGGACACTTTTCATCAAAATTGAGGAATCGAGGAATGCAAGAAAAAATATGAAGATGCCATCATGAGTTAGAGATCATAATAAGCTTCGATTCGATATATTATATGCTCAAATCAGAACAATGTGCGAAAAGTTATGGCCATTAAATGGCTTGTAATCCGTAATTCAGGATTTCTGGTCTAAAGGACTAGGATTCCTGGTCAAAAATCAACTCAACCAGAGTGTTAAAATCACCCATAATCCGACGAGAGTCCTTGTTGGAAGGGGGCTGCATCTTGGTCAAAAATTAATCTGACCAGAGTGTTAAAATCACCCATAATTCGACGAGAGTCCTCGTTGGAAGGGGGCTGCATTCTAGTCGAAAATCAATCCGACCAGAGCGACAAAGTCACCCATAATCCGACGAGAATCCTGGTCGAATTCGATCAGGATGTATCCTAGTTGAAATTCTACCAAGAATTCACGTCAAAAAGGGTACGGATTCCAGGTCTGAAGGGTACAAATTCCTGGTCTACAATGATTAGAATCTTTCAATCATGTTGCATAAGACCCCTCCACAAAAAATATATTAATTATTTAAATAATAAATATAAGAAAGAAAAATATCATTAAAAATTATAATATTAAAATTCGGATCAAAATTTAATAGTGTAAAATTTTATCCGGGTTGGACACTCCTGATTTTGGGGCCAATATTTTTCAAAAAAAATTGAATAATTAAATATTATTATTTATTTATAATATTTTAGAAAAAGAAAAAAGAAGAAAAAAAAGAAAAGAAAAATAAAGAAAAAAGAAAAAAGAAGAAAAGCAAAAAAAGAAAAGGAAAAGAAAAGAGAAAAAGAAAAAATATATATACAAAGCAACCTGCTCGAATTGCACGTCGAGTAGGCTACCAAAAACATGGATAGTTCGACCAGATCTTGTGGTTGAAGGAGGGGAAAGGAGGAAAATTGCCACTTAATACCTCTCCTTTTGCGAACTTTGCATGATGGTCCCTAAAGTTTAAAAATTGATAAATTTATTTACGAAAAAATTTCTAAAATATTAGAAAAAATTCAGAAAAAATCACGAAAAATACCCGTGGGTACGAAAAAATTCCTAAAATATTAGGAAAAATTATGAAAAATATCTGGAGGTACGGAAAAAAATTCTAAAATATTAAAAAAAATTATGAAAATTAATTAACATCTCATAAGCTTTTTCCAAGTGCTCAGCAAGAATTTTCTTAGTTGGAACAAAGGTGACTGTGTTCCACTCCTTAGTCCACTCCTGTCCTCTAGGAGTTTCACTCCAAGGTACTGGTGCATCTCCTCGAACAAACTTTTTGACTAGGTCAGATTTAAGAACTGTTTATTGAGGTGCATGTCCTGAAGGACCAGCTTCATCAGCATCTGCATGTGTAGCAGCATCACCAGTATCATCAGCATTTACAGCATCAGAACTTACAGATTCAGCATCCTCTGATAAAAGAACAGTATGAGAGGCTATTGAGGCTTCAACATCATCCTCTAAGTGCTGATCTGTTTCCAAGTTCTGATCCAACAGCCATATTCTGATGCTCACCTATAATCTGATCATCAATGTCTAGATGCAGAGAAGGTATTGTAGACAATTCTGGAGTTTCATTAGCATCAGTAATTGGTGTTGATGATAGATTAATTAGAGCTGTTGGAGCTTCTAGATAGAGAACCTCAGGCACAATTAGGTTATGAATATCAATCTCAACACTTGTGCCTGGGTCTGCAGTAGATACTGGTTCATTGACAGGAGACACGGGTGGTGTTGATGCTTTATCTTGAGCAGTTTCCTGAGTTGGTGACAATGAAGGTGGAGATGCAGTAGCTTCAGCAAATTCTAGCTCTTTTGAGATCAGAGATTCCTGATCTCCTTCCTTAGCTGTTGCTTCCTCATCCTCTGAAACTGACTCAGCCATGTACCTTTGTGCTCTCTGTTTCTTGTATCTCTTTAAAGGTGGAGATTCCTTGGGAGTTTCATCTAAATACATCCTTATAAGCCTTTTGAGAAGCTTAGATCCCCCAATTCCAGTATCCTTGTAAGAAGATACCTTCTCAGCTTCTTTGACAACAGGTTCCGACACAGGAACCTGTTCCTCACTGTCTGAATCATCTCTCAGAGCAATCCTCCTTCTCTTCTGTGGTGTCTGAGGTACAGTCTTTGTCCTCTTGGGCTTAGAAGATGAAGGCTTCATAGTATGTGCTGATGATGAAGGTTGAGTTATCTGTGAAAGTTTGAGATATGTTCGGATAGAGGGTTGAGTAGTTTGAGGTGTATTGGTGGTATGTTCGGATGGTTGTCGTGGTGTCTGGGATGTGGTGGTGGGTTGAATATCAGGATAAACAGATCTGTAAGTTTGAGGATCAGCATTTACCAGGATCTGTTTTACAGACTGAGGTATCTGTAAGGGTCTAACCACCTTTTTCTTAAGGTCAGCATTTACCAAGTCATTAAAAGCCCGATTTGCAAGTTTAAAGGGTGGAAATAAAGAACTGGCTAGTGGAGATTCATCAGCACAACAAAAATTATATATAAGCTGACAGAATCTAGCAAAGTATACTACATTCCTATCCTCTGTCATCCTATCCCCTATAAAGCCTAGCACAGCACTTGCAAAATCAAAATGAGTTTGGTGAATAATAGCATACCCAATGTGTTGACTCATAATTGGAATGGCATCAAAGTTGGAACACTTATTGCCGAATGCTTTAGTGATGCAGTCGAAGAAAAAGCTCAATTCCTTTCTGATATGTGCTCATTTCAACTGTCCAAGCTTGGCCAAACTCTTCTCATACCCCAAATTGGCCATGAACTGTTGTAGAACGGGTTCCTCCGCTATTGAGAAAATGCAGCCTTCTGGTAAATATAGAGCTTTACGAACTACCCTAGGAGTTACCACATGCTCAACATCATTTACTTCAAAAATAATGCTTGGAGTACCAGTAGCACCACCATTATCAAAATGCCAAGTCCGCCAGAACGTTAGAACTTATTGGCTGGAAATGACTTGAGGCTGGGTCAATGCATACCCAATCTCACTGTGTGCTAGAAGATCTTGCACAAAGTGCAAATCAGATGGAGCTTCATCATGGTTTAAGATTGCAGCATAGTTGTTGGGTACAAACTTGGCTTCATCTATAATCAAATCCTTAGGTGCCATGAGAAAAATTGAGAAATAAGGTTGCCTTTAAGGTGTTTGATAAAATATCTGAATGAAAAAAAATGTCAGGAGATGAGAGAGAATAAAAGTAAAGAAAGAGAGATAAAGTGTGAAAGTAAATAAAAGATTGTACAATTTTCTCTCTCTTTTACTTATACACGGTGGAAAAAGTAACCGTTGGACACCTGTCAGACATGCAGCAGTAAAGAATAATTAATGGGCACGGGAAAACAGTAATCATTACTTATCACATGCAGTTTTTCAAGGAAAAACCGTTTCAGTTATCAAGTAATCCCATTAATTAAGGTAGTTCAGTTTTAATTTTAAAATTTAAAATTGTTCCCACTTAGTAAATCATTTTCACTATAAGTCCAATATCCTGTAAGTATACAATGAGTGAGAGAATGATCAAAAAAAATAAATCAAGTAAATAGGTACTGACACGTCAGAATCAGAACTTGATTTGTATCAGAGATAAAACGGTCATCAGAATATGGATAAATCAGGATTTATAAATGCATCAAAATACCAAACAACTCAGAGACAAAATCTTGCAACAATATAAAATTTCATTAATATATTGAGTGAATACATTTCATGAAAGTTAAATTACATCACAAAATTACAAGATTATCCTAAGCTACAACTCCTAACATCAACAACTATTGTCCAAGCTAAGAAGCCTGACAAAGCTAACGGTGAAGAGAAACAGGGAGCATAAACTATTTTTTCTTCCTACTCTCAACAAAAAGAACAGCGAGACGAATGATTCGCTCCTGCTGTCGAAGATGACGGAGATGTAGTTCTCTTCGAACTGTCAACAGATCACGTTTAATAATCTCTGGAAATTGAATCCAGAGATTGTGAGGGATGTTGTTGATAGGGTATGGAGTTGGAATTCCATTTATAAAGACATGTACAGTCTCATCGCCATAATTGTAAAACCAGCCAAACGCAACCATTTTTGGTGAATAGAATAAGACGAGAGTGAGTTTTGTGAGTAAATGATATATGTGTTGGCTGGAATGAAGTGTTGGTTTTTATAGCCAATGGAATGTTAGGAGACGGAAGGAAAAGTTAATGATTATAGGTAGAAATAATTCTACCTCGTCTCCCTAGACGTAGGAGAAGAAAAATAGTCATTGGAAGTGTAAAACAGGATTAAATGCGCACATGAAACAAGTAAAAATTACTGTGCATAGCCGTGTACCACTAATCCAAATTATATTAACTGTTAATATCTCACCTAAACATATTCTGATTTCAAATACGACTTTTCAGATTTTAACCACAAATAAGTCAAGTAAAGAATCAGGTGTTAATATCAGAAGTTAGACCCATATCAGAACTTAACAGTCATCAGAACATGATTTCTTAACTCGAAAAGTGAATGCCTATCTCTGTAATTCTTCACATAAATTCTGATTTCGGTTCTGCAGAACTTAATCATCAGAACTTTCATCAGAACCTGTCCTCAGAATGTATTCAATCTGACACATAAACTGTTCATCTAAAACATCATTTATCACCACAATAATTTTCATCATTCATATGGAGTGTATGTGTGTGCAGTAAGCTAAATATCAGATAAAGATTAAAGTCTGATTCACTTCAGTACATCTTAAAAATAAGGTATAACTACGAACTTTGCTCAAAATCTGTCAAAATTCTGAAGTCTACTATTGAATGAGTTCATGCATGAGTCCACCTCAACTGTTTTGTGCTTATTTTATGCATCTTTTGAAATTCCATCTTACAGTGGCTTCTCAGTGTAAGTGAGTCACGACTCCTGATCAGAATTTATGCTATTATCAGAGTATTTCTCCAGTAATCATAGAGTGTGAAAAGTCACCAAGAAAATTTTTATTTGCATTTCTGATGCATATTACTTAATACCAGCAATGTACTTGGGCCGTCCCTTTCACATTCTTTACTCTAGATCTCAAAGGAGTACCCGATTTTTATTCCTTTTTCTTTTCCTTTTTCTTTTCCTTTTTCTTTTAATAAGAGAGGTTTATTAGCACTTAGTACATCCATCAGATTTACTAACATCAGAACTTAACAGATAAGAAGCATTATTCTAGTTTTTGTCTTAGTAATAAGATACACAAAGTAAATTGAACTAAGCTCAATATCAGAATTTGCTGGTGCTAAGAGATTTCCACATAAACAATTACTTCTAACATGGGATTTGTTAGTATATTAAAGACTACTAGGTCAGCATCTAACATATTTATCCTCATTGGATTGAATAATCACATAAACATTCATATCACTATCAGAGTTTAGAAATTCACATCAGACAACAATCAGTACTTAAGCAATTTTCAATTAAGCACAAAATACACAAAGATAGTAATATTTGTAAATACTGATCATTAAGTTTGATGCATCAGAACAAAAGCTAAGCAGATTTAGAGAAAGAACCTGAAACCATTCCAAGTTCATTTACTAATCTTGTAAAAGTAGCTTCACACAGTGGTTTGGTGAAGATATCTGCTAGTTATTGATCTGTTGGAACAAAGTGCAATTCCACTGTACCTTCATCCACATGTTCCCTTATGAAGTGGTACATAATGCTGATGTGCTTTGTCATTGAGTGTTGAACTGGATTACCTGTCATAGCAATAGCACTTTGATTATCACAGTAAATAGGGATTTTAAAATATATTAACCCATAATCCAGTAACTGATTCTTCATCCAAAGAATCTGTGCACAACAGCTTCCTGCAGCAATGTACTCTGCTTTTACAGTTGATGTGGAAATTTACTTTTATTTCTTGCTAAACCAAGAAACCAATCTGCCTCCAAGAAATTGGCAGCTTCCACTTGTGCTCTTCCTGTCAATTTTGTAACCTGCAAAATCTGCATCTGAGTAACCTATTAGTTTAAAATCTGATTTTTCTGGGATACCACAATCCCAGATCAGTTGTTCCCTTAAGATACTTGAATATTCTTTTCACATCTGTTAAGTGAGGTTCTCTTGGATCTGCTTGAAATCTTGCACAAAGACAGGTAGCATACATGATATTAGGTCTACTAGCAGTTAGATAGAGTAAAGAGCCAATCATACCTCTATAATCAGTAATATCTACTGATTTACCAGTATCCTTATTCAGTTTTGTTGCAGTGGCCATGAGAGTGGATGCACTTGAACAGTCTTGCATTCTAAATTTCTTCAACAAGTTTCTGGTGTACTTGGTTTGACAAATAAAAGTGCCTTCTTCATTCTGCTTGACTTGAAGGCCCATAAAATAGCTAAGTTCTCCCATCATACTCATTTGATATCTTGACTGCATCAGTTTGGAAAACTTCTTGCAAAGTCTGTCATTTGTAGAACCAAAGATGATATCATCAACATATATATGAACCAAAAGTAAGTCATTTCCATGGTTGAGGTAGAACAGTGTTTTGTCTATAGTTCCTCTGTTAAATCCACTTTCCAGAAGAAAATGAGCTAAAGTCTCATACCATGCTCTTGCAGCTTGCTTAAGTCCATAAAGTGCTTTATCAAGCCTGAAGACATGATTTGGATACTTGGGATCTACAAAGCCTGGAGGTTGTTCAACATATACTTCCTCCTCTAATTCTCCATTGAGAAAAGCACTTTTCACATCCATTTGAAAGACAGTAAACTTTTTGTGAGCAGCATAAGCCAAAAATATTCTTATGGCTTCCATTCTTGTAACTGGTGCAAAAGTTTCATCATAGTCAATTCCCTCCTGTTGAGAATATCCTTTTGGAACCAACCTTGCCTTATTCCTTGTAATTATGCCATCACTATCAGTTTTATTTCTGAACACCCACTTTGTACCAACAATAGATCTATTCTTTAGTCTTGGTACTTGGGTCCAGACTTTGTTTCTTTCAAATTCATTTAACTCTTCCTGCATTGCTTGCACCCAATCTGCATCTTGAAGAGCTTCTTCCACTTTCTTTGGTTCAGTTTGAGAAAGAAAAGAATTATAAAGACATTCACTTGAAGTAGCTGTTCTAGTTCTGACACCTGCATCAGGATTTCCAATAATTAAATCAGGTGTATGTGATTTAGTCCACTTCCTTGCAGATGGAAGGTTTTCTCTAGAACTGGATGCTCCCCCATGATCCATGCCATCTTCATCAACATCTTCTGATGCTCCCCTTGAAAGTATGCTCTCCGAATTAGATTCTTCAGAATTTAAATTTTCAGAATTATCAGAACTTGGCTTATCAGAACTTGATGAATCAGAACTTGAAGAGCCAGTTATATGTTCTGATGCTTCTTGAGATGTGGTTATATCTTCAGTATGCTCCCCCTGCACAGGTGCATTTTCCTTTGGCGTAGTCACCACAGTTTCAATAAAATCAGAGTTTAATCCATCAGAGTTTGCTGTATCAGAATTTAGACTGTCAGGATTTTTAGTATCAGAATTTAAGTCTTCATTTTCGAATCTCAGCTGATCATGATCATAGAAATCTTCAAGTCCAGTAATCTTCTAATCATCAAAGGAGACATTGATTGATTTCATGACAACTCTTTGTCCAATTTATCCAGTTGCTTGACATGATCAATCAAGATAGATGGAGTTTCACTTTTTGTGTGCAAGAAATACACCCATGTGTATCTGGTGAACTCATCCACTATGACCATAGCATATTTCTTCTTTGCAATAGTCATGACATTTACTGGACCAAATAGATCAACATGTAGTAGGTGATAAGGCTCAAGAATTGATGATTCAGTCTTGCTCTTGAAAGAAGATTTTCTTTGTTTAGCCTTCTGACATGAATCATAAAGGCCATCAGGAGCAAATACTGACTTTGGCAGACCTCTCACAAGATCTTTCTTGACTAATTCATTTATATTGTTGAAATTTAAATGAGAGAGTTTCTTGTGCCAGTTTGTTCCAGCTTTCTTCAATTGATGCTCTACTCATCAGACAGATTGTAGAACCATCAGTACTTGTTGAAAGCTTGGCTTCATAAATGTTACCATGCCTGTATCCTTTCAGAAGAACGTTGCCTTTAGATTTACTTACAACTTCACAGTGTTTTTCAAAGAAATCCACGTAATAACCTCTGTCACAGATTTGACTAACACCTAGCAGATTGTGTTTAAGTCCTGAGATCAGAGCTACTTCTTTAATGATGACATTCCCAAGATTGATATTGCCATATCCCAATGTTTTTCCAATGTTGCCATCTCCATAAGAAACACTTGGGCCAGCCTTCTCCACAAAGTCTGATAGCAGGGCTTTATTTCCAGTCATATGTCCTGAACACCCACTGTCCAGAACTAGGATGTTTTTCCTGTTGCCCTGCAATCACAAAGACCACTAATGATTAGTTTTAAGGACCCAGACTTGCTTGGATCCTGTGGCCTTATTAAGTTTGTTAACATTTGCAGCAGATTTTGTATCAGAGTTTATGTTAACATTTTTCTTATCAGCATTTACACTATCAGACTTTGAATCAGAACTTACACTAGAAGGAACAATGCTAACTTTCTTTAAAGAAGGTTTTATTTGGTAATAATCATAGTACAAACTATGATATTCCTTACAAGTATAAATGGAATGCCATAAACTACCACAATGAAAACAAGGATTTTTTAGCTTATATCTAACAGACTGACTCTTAACTTCTGACTTTGAAGGTAAGGAGTTATGTTTTTATTCTTCCTGCAACAAGAAGCCAGATGGTTAGAACTTCCACAGTTATGACACGTTTTTCTAGGAGCAACAGGAACAGGCTTATAATCATTACTTTTATTCACACCTTCCTTTCCATTCCTATTTTTCCTAGGTGATTTTACCTTGTTTGCATTCTTAACATCTTTCGGCTTATGCTTAAGCTGCTTCTTGGTCATTAAGCCTACGTTTACTTCAATTGTCTTTTCCTATTTTAGTTTGTCAGAAGTTAATTCCTTTTTAACTTCCGATTTCTCAGTATCAGACTTTACATCTACAAACTTAACAGGTTTTAACTTTGGCTTTTGTTTAACAACTATAGGCTTAATATCTACAGTTCCTTTATCATTCTTGTCATCTCCATAACCTAAGCCCTTTTTCCAGTTTCCACCACTTAACAAATTCTGAGTTGTTCTGCCAGAGTTAGTCGAAGTCCTGATAATCTCTCTTTCCTTTTTTAACTCAGCTTTTAGAGATTCATTCATTTTAAGTACTTCATCCCTAACATAGAAAGAATCATCTCTATCTTTCTGTTTGATGGAACATGACTAACTCTTTTTCTAAATAATCATTCCTCTTTTTACAAGCAAGATTTTCAGAAGTTAATCTTTCACATGTTAAAGTGTGATCTCTATAGCTAATGAACATGGTTTTAAGATATCTTCTCAACTCATTAATATCATCAGTCTAAAAGGCATAAGTAGTTTGAGGTACCTTTAACTCAGCAGCTTCAGGACTGCTATCAGCATTTGCCATATCAGTATTTGCCATCAAGGCATAGTTCTCCTCACTTTTAGAATCTGAAGTGTCTGCCCAGCTTTTCTTCTTTGTGACAAGAGCCTTGCCTTTGTCACTCTTCACTTTCTTGCAATCAGGAGATATGTGGCCTTTCTCACCACAATTGTAGCATTTGACATTTGTGTAGTCTCCTCTGTCAGACTTCCCTCTTTTGCCTTCAGATTTTCTGAAATTCTTCTTATCAGAACTTGCACCTTTCCTGGAAAACTTCTTTCCCTTCCTGAACTTCCTGTATGCAATCCTTGTGATTCCTTTCACCATAAGAGCACACAGCTTCATCATCTCTTTATCAACATCCATCTCAGGCAAGCTTTCAGTTTCTGAGTCATCGTCACTATCAGAACTTGATGACTCAGTATCAGACTTTGTGATGAGCGCTTTTCCCTTGCCTTTCCTTGAGGTTGCTGCCTTGGGGGATTCTTCTTCAGCCTTAAGCGCAACTGTCCTTGACTTTCCTCTTTTCCTCTTGCTTCTTTATTCCATCTCAAGTTCATGAGTCTTGAGCATCCCATAGATTTCATCAAGAGTCGTTTCATCAAGATTATTATTGTCTCTTATAGTTGTTGTCTTCAAATCCCAACTTTCAGGAAGAGCTAAAAGGAATTTAAGGTTTGAATCTTCAATATCATACTCCTTATCAACTAGTGACAAATGATTCAAGAGTTTGACAAATCTGTCATATAAATCAGTCAATGATTTATTAGTCTTTGAGTCAAAGTGTTCATACTCTTGAGTGAGTATTGTCTCGCTGTTCTTCTTAATCGAATCAGTTCCCTGACATCTTATTTCCAAGGCATCCCATATCTCCTTTGTAGTTTTGCAGTTTATTACCCTGTTTGACATTACATTATCAATGGCACTAAGCAGCAAGTGTCGTACCTTAGCATCCTTAGCAATTGATGCGATATCTTCAGCAGTGTAATCACTTTTCTCTTTTGGTACAGACTTTGCTGCTTCACCTGTAACTGCAACTGCGAGTTTTGTTGGATTGTGAGGTCCTTCCTTGATTCTATCAAGATATTCTGGATCTGTAGCTTCCAGAAACATAGTCATCCTCACCTTCCATATGGGATATTCAGATGGTTTCAATATGCGAACTCTAATAGTCTCATATCGACTGTGGATTTGAGTCTTTGGTGGTTCTTCAGTTTTGGTGGGCTTGGTTGGAGTTTCTGCTTCAGACATGATTGTTTTTGGATCTTAAACTGTTTGTGTGTTAACAGATAGGCTCTGATACCACTTGTTAGGTCACACACACTGTAGAAGGGGGTTGAATACAGTGTATAGCACAATCAAATCGAATTCTAATAACACAAGTAACAAAAAACAGACTTTATTCAAAGCAATAAACTCTGTTACAATATGGAACTGTCCTCTCTCAGTGATGAACAAATATCACGAGAGCTACTAGGGTTACAATGAATAATATTCTCGATAATGATAACACTTATAGTGTAAACCCTATGTCTGTGTTTATATACTACACAGTTACAAGATAATCACTAATTGATATGGAATATAATTCTGCTTCCTAAAATATATCAATCAGATATCTTTTCTTCCAAGTATTCTATTCTTCATAGAATTTCTTCTTCATGTATATCTCTTCTTACATTTGTCTTGATCTTCTTTCCTTTCAATCAGCCGCCTTCCTTATCTGAACGTTTCCTTTAAGTCCTGATATTATCTCCTGATAGATATCTCCAGAACCTTAAGTAGTGATGACTTAAGTTCTGACTTCAGTATAAGTGCTGATTTCAGTTAAGTACTGATTTGTCCTGTTTAAGTAAGATCTGAAAACTAAACATAAATCATATTAATCATGACATTATCAAATATATCTAACAGAGATACTTCATTAAGTCCCGATATATATATACACCTATATATATATATATATATCTCATACACTCCTTGAAAACCTCTGTTATAAAAATTATAAATAGAGTTTTAATATCCAATTAATTTGGAAAGAAAAAAGCTTTGGCATAAACCCAATATCTTGTTGATCAGGCAAAGATACCCATTAGGTAAACTTTTCTACTGTAGATGGATGAATTCCTCGCCGGTCATCACCCTGGCCGCATTAGGACCTCGTGCTAGACTGTTACCCGGCCACTCACGCGTGGATAGACTGTTACCCAGCTTCTTACACCTTTATAGACCGTACCCCGGCCTGTCGATTATGCCGACTCAATTAGATGGACTTACTTCCCGAACATCGGGCAAGTAATCAAATTGTTTTCTCAAAACAGCAACCTCGTTACGAATATAAAATACACCACAGAGCCGGATCCCTTAGATTTTTGAGTGAGTATTCAAGTCCCCTTCGAAAGGAAGATCTTAAATTTGAAAACGAGTTTTGGGATCCGTTCTAACTTTTAAAATCATTTTGAAGACTCGAAAACATTTTAAAGAATGTTTAGAGTAATGATGATTTAATAAAATAAATCAGTCCTGATATATTAGAAAATATCTGAATATTATAATATTTATAAAAATAATTGAAGTAGAAGTTTTAAAACTCATACTTGAAACGAATAATAAATAAAAAAAGATATACTTATACGAAAGTACGATCTTTATTTGAAAAATTGAAAATAAGTTTGATTATTATTCAAAACTATCGAATATACCTTATTCGATTAATAGTTATAGAAAATATATATATATATATATACATACATTATACTCGGGAACACCGACTCCCGGTTTAGAAAAATGTTCGCCTTTGGGTCCCCTATACTAAGGGTATACGCAACTACTGCTTATCTCTAGCATAGGTATTATGCAGTTTATAAGCATTTGAATTGATAATAGAATATCAAGATTACGAAACAGGCATGCATATAAATATCATATCACATGCTCCAATATATCGCAAGACTTTGCTAATAATAACCATGCACTTATCTCAAGATAATGCATCAATATATTACATCACAACCATGCACTTATCTCAAGATAATGCATCAATATATTACATCACAACAACAGTATAACGGGTAGAAAACTTGCCTGAGTGCTCCGGGATAGACTTAAGCTTAGAGTGGGTCCGATAACCTATGAACAACAACATAATCCAGAATTAAATCACGGTCGCTTAAGAAACTAGACTTTATCCACTTAGACCCTAACGTTCGCTTATACGCTTAATGATTTGCGTTAATCGCTCACACACCCTCGGCTCCACCAATTTTAATAAATTAATCGTTACGAATTTTAAGGTGACTCTTTCACGAGAACTTTACCAACTGACTAATTAATCTTAAATAATTGTTTCGTAATCCAATTAGTCTATTAAGGGCCTTAAACAAGGTTTCAAAGTTATACGAGGGGTAAAGGTTCGTTCGAAACACCATAACTTAAAACGGTCGTTTCTCCTAAACCGTAAATCGGATCTAAGCGAACCACATACCAAAAAGAAGCTTACGAAATGATCTAGCTAAACATGGCAAGGTTACAGATTGGTCAGTGAGCTTTCTCTCCCGAACACTAAGTACAAGCAGTTGAATGAAAACGGGCACTACGACGACTATGTTTACGCGATTACCAATGTTCATACCACTCCAATTAACCACCAACCAACTCATAACCATCAATACAACAAAACTTCACCTACACCATACCACATCAGTCCATAACCTCCACGTTTTTCAACTCAAACAACCACAATCAAGACCTATAAACCATAATCAAGCTTCAATTACCAAAACACTTCCAAATCAAACCAAACTACTAATAATCACAATCCATGCTTCTCATTTCACAAAACCAACCATTAAACTTACTAACAAATAAAGTAAAGGCTATGGTTTAAAGTTTATACCTTCCTTGGTAGGTGTTAAGTTGCTAGGAAGCCTTATGGAGCTTCCTACAAGCTTGATCTTTCCAAATAAATCAAGAACACAAAGTTAGGTTTTAAAGTTTCTAAAAGTCAGATTGAAAGAACTATAAAAATGAGGGTCTTACTATGCTTCTTTGGACAAGACTTGTGAACAAGAGTTGTAGGCCATCTCAATACCTTTACAACGAGCTATAGAACACAATTTTTGAGTGAGTATTGAAGGAGATATGGAAGTTTGAAGTTGCTGGTATTGTTTTGGCCGAGAGCTTTTGTTCTTGGTAGCAAAGTCAACTTCTCTTCTTTTTGTTTTATGAAATTATGGTTGGTTGCTTCTCTTTTTGTCTTACAATTTTTAGCTTTTTACCATGGTTAATTTTTCATAGCCAAAAATCAACCAACAAAACAAAACCCCTTTGTCATGCTTATGTCATCAAGCTTATATCATCTTTTTAACACTTGTCTTTCCTTTGTGGTGTGATGACATCATCATCTACTAACCTCTTTGATTAACCCTTAATTACTTGGCTAATGACCACTTATCTGTTATACGGGTCGCTTATCTTTCGTTCTCGTTTGTCGTTTGAGGGATTCTATCCGGGATCTTATTACTTGGGTTCCCCTAATCCTTTCTCAATATTTTATATTCCTTTTATGATCCTCTCTAATAATCCTTGAATTTAAATCCTTTTAATCATGTTACCTTATACTCAATTCTTTCGATATCTGGTGGATTTTTGAGAAAAATCAAAGTGTTCGAATTTGGATTCTGACGACATTTACATACACTCATTTACTTTATGGAATACTAATACGATCATAGAATTTCCATCACAGTAGTCCTATATATTGTGGTCTGATAATTTTTCTTAATCAGCATAGTCAGCAAAAGTTACTATTCATCAGGGTTTCAAAAATTTCCAAAAATTGGGGTTATTACAGCCTCCCCTCCTTAAAAGGATTCCGTCCCGGAATCAGATAGAAAACAGTTGGGGATGCTTTTCTAGCATTGCGCTTTCTAACTCTCAAGTCAATTTTCCCACATTGTGGTTTTACCTCAAAACTCTGACTAGTTTGATAACCCTATTCCTAAGCACTTGCTCCTTTCAATCCATAACCCTTACTAGTTGCTCCATATAGGTCAAGTCTGGTTGCATGTCTATGCGCTCGTATTCTCCTATATGTCCGACATTCGGATTATGCTTCCTTAATATTGATACGTGGAACATGTTATGAACTTGCTACAGGTTCGGGGTAGGGCTAGTTTATTTATAACTTCCCAATACAATTTAATATATCCAAGGGTCCAACAAATCATGGACTTAGCTTTCCTTTCTTTCCGAACCTCATCAATCCTTTCCAAGGGAATACCTATAACAACAATAGGTCCCCTACTTCATACTCTTTGTCCTTTCGTGTCAAATCAACAAACTTTTTATGTCCATCTTAGGCTACTACCAGTCGTCCTCTGATTAGATCTATTATATCCTTGGTCCTTTGGACCACTGTTGGTCCGAGCATCTTGCGCTCTACAACTTCTTCCTAATATAAGGGAGATCGACATTGTGTTCCCTCAAGGATCTCATAAAGCGATATCTCGATACTGACATACGATCTATTGTCATAAGAAAACTCAATCCGTGTTAAGTGATCATTCCAAATTCTTTCAAGTCTATTGCACAGACTCTTATCATAGCTTCTAGCGTTATAGCTTTTATTTCTCGCTACCCACTCTTTTCTAGTTCGTAATCATTACTATCCTCCGTACCTAATATTATACTGGTTACACTTTTGCTCGTTAGCGTTCTATAACCTTTTAATAACCGCGTCAACCTTTTTATCACGAACGCATTAGATTCGGAATACCACCGTACTGATACCACTTCATCTCTAGCTGCTTCCATCTTCGAAAGCTTGGTCCTTCATATAGAAGTAGAAGAATTTATTGAGAGATCACTATGATCATGAACACTTGTTATATTGCATAGTTAGTACAGAAGGTCGCCAGCCTTTAGTACTTGACAAGCAATAAAATAACATGTGGTATCCTACTAGGCTTCTATCACACAGATAGATAGTCATTCGGCAATACCTCCCCTTCTAGAAGGGTTGTTCTTCTCGGCTTATACAAAATGAAAAGGAGAGAAAATAACGAATTTAAGAGAATTATATAAAAAATTCCGCCACAAAATATCTGGCTTAGAATCTACCTCCGAACTATAGAGGTTTATCAAAGGAGAATGAAACATAAGTATCTATAATAATATCCAGTATTATCTCATCGCAATTCACGTGCCTGAATATTAACTATTCCGTCCATCGTTCTATGGACCCATGCTCTTGCTCGAGCTTATAAAAAATCATCTTTGAAACTCCCTCGACATCAAAAATCGAATATGGGATTTTATTCTAGAAATCATCGTTACTAGAATTCTATGCTTGCACTGCAACCTTCCTCGTATAGTAATACGACTCTCTATTGATAAGAAGGAATAAATATTCAATATGTAAATAATCGACCTAGTTTTTCTATCAAAGATAACTTTTACGTCAACACGACCCGATTAGTGGTACTCAATCTCAACATCCATACAATACAACTCTCACGGTTGTTATCGTCTCATTATTCAAGGAATCATTGATTTATTACTATAGTCCAGCGCTGACCTACTGTAGTAATTCTTTTTCCATGAAATCTTAATAGCTAACCATACGGAGTCCATACATGTCGTATCGAATTCTTCTAAGGAGGTAACATAATCACCCTTTGTGATTCATGGAGGACATCTCCTGACTTGACGTCTATAAGACTCAAAGAAGATAAAATTGCAGAAGAGATTCAATCCAAGCAACGATAGCAGGTTAATACCATCAATAATCATATATATATATTAGGAGACATGAATCTCAAAGGCTTATTTAGTCCTTTTTTAACATGGTCCTCGCTTATCTTAAGATATGACTTTCAAAGATAGGTAGCCCGCTCACAGCGATTAACATGAATTAAACCCTTATCAAACTACTGTTATAGTTGAGTATCGTACAGTCATCAGAAGGAATGTCAATCTTTCACACCATAATACAACCTTAACGGCTTTAACCATCATTACTGTATTCCTCTAGCACGAGCGCCTATAATCGCTCTCTTACACTTAGAGTATCGGCCACCTCCTTCGCCTTTCCAGATAGCAATAGTTCCTTACAATCAATGTCTTTTGAATGATCTTCAACTACATTTTCTACCTCATTTCCAATCACTGCTTGTGTGAAAATGCTCTTCATTAACCTTTGGTGAGGAGAGAGAAAGAAAAAAAAATATCACCATTTTTTCATAAGTTATTGCCTCGATCTTTAGATGTGAACATTGTCACGATTGACTCTCGATCATACTCAGGACATCTCTTATCTTGGGTCCTTCTTGTTTTCACCAATCCCGACCTTCATTGAGTCGATCTATACTTTTTTTATTGTTCAACACGTGCCCACCTGGCATTGTTATAATTATATCATATTTCCTTTATCAAAATTTCTATTCTTTAGAATTTTGAATATTACATTTCTCCTTGTAAAACCTCTAAGGCTATCCTTGAAGCGTTAGTCATGTATTCCCTAGATACAGGGCATATCAAAATACCATTGACTAATACTAGAACCATTGTCTATATACTTCTGAAAAATTTCTCCACTGATCCTTAAAGGTTGTTGTTACCTTAATCCTTTCCAATTTATACTGTCAAAACTCATATTATCCCTATTAAGGGTGAATGCCAACCTTTATGCATTCCCTTAGGGTTCATCTCAAGTTATCAAGGTTTTATCCTTAATTCCACCTTTAAAAAGGATACTTGCATCCTTCCATGGATAAATCAAGTCATATATCCTTGATAGATTATCTTATTCAATCATTCCCACCTCGATAGTCTACATCCAAATTTCACAATAGCATTCTTATTCGAGCTGAAGTCAATCCATATGACCTCGAAAAGATAACAATGGTTATCCGCTTTTCTTTCCTGATTTGGTAATGATAACGGGGATGTTCTGGAAGATATTGGTCGTGTTCAATGTAAACTTTTTAGTTCTAACTATTCATTTATCTCCATTATTTATCTCAATCGTCATCTCCATGTTGGGATATCTCTTATACCTGGTGTCTCCCTTTCTGGGTATCAAGCCACCGATCTTACATACACTTCACATTTTTGAAGGTCGGTTCCTTCACCCCATTTTCCTAATTTCTTGTTATCCGGTCTCCTCAGTCCATCCGTTTTTCTGTATTAATCCATCGGTCTATCTCAAAGTTTCATCGAATACTCTCAACTTAAAGGGGATTAATTATACGTATTGCTTACGCCTTCAAACCTCGACTTTATCTCATGACCCGTCACCATCGCGCTGATGATGACATACTTCTCTTTATTTATTGCTAGGGTTCTTTAGGGTTTCACATACCTAACGCCCTTATTGCTTCTCAACTCTATTTCCTTTATATCCTTTTATACTCCTCGTCCCTTCAGTCTTTTAATTTTGTTTCTATTACAAGCAATTCATGAACCAACACAACATAAACGTTGATTTCAAACATCCCGTCATTCTGGATTCGTGTCCTTCAGACGAATCTTGACGACTTTCACAACATAGATTCATGATTCATCATACTTTTCTGCCTCTGGTCTGGCTCTAAAACTTCTACACCGTTAGATATATTTGAGATGTCATGTCTAATATGTTTCATGTTTAGTTTTCAGATCTTAACAAAAAGGAATATCAGTACTTACTGGAATCAGTACTTACTGGAAGTCAGAACTTAAGGATATCAGGAATTAGATTATCAGAAGATAATAACAGAAGATGGATATCAGAACTTAAGTACTGGAGGACTAACAGTTAAGCAAGGAAGCTGATTTACAGGAAAGAAGATCGAGACTAAAACAAAAAGAAGATATGCATGGAAAGAGTTAGAGGACTTAAAGAATTGTATAAGATATCTGATTGATATATTTTAGGAGACGGAATTATATTCCATATCAATTAGAAATTATCTTGTAACTGTGTACTATTTAAACACAGACATTGGTTTACACTATAAGTGTTATCATTATCGAGAAGATCATACATTATAACCTAGCAGCTTTCGTGATATGTTAGATATATTTGATAATGTCATGGCTAATATGTTTTATGTTTAGCTTTCAGATCTTATTTGAACAGGATAAATCAGTACTTAACTATTGATCAGTACTTATACTGGAAGTCAGGACTTAAGGATATCAGTACTTATGTTATCAGGAGATAATCATCAGAAGATAGATATCAGAACTTAGGTGCTGAAGGACAATCAGATAAGGACAGTAGCTGATTAAAGGAAAGAAGATCAAGATAAACATAAGAAGAGATATGCATGAAGAAGGAATTCCATAAAGAATGGAATACTTGGAAGAAAAGATATCTGATTGATATATTTTAGGAAGCAGAATTATATTCCATATCAATTAGCGATTATCTTGTAACTGTGTAGTATATAAACACAGACATAGGGTTTACACTATAAGTGTTATCATTATTAGACAAGATTATGCATTGTAACCCTAGCAGCTCTCGTGATATTTGTTCATCACTGAGAGGTAACAGTTCCATACTGTAACAGAGTTTATTGTTTCAATAAAGTTTGTTTTCTGTTACTTAAGTTCTTAAAGTTCGATTTGAGTGTACTATACACTGTATTCACCCCCTCTACAGTGTGTGTGTGACCTAACAATTGGTATCAGTTACTGGATTATGGGTTAACATATTTCAAAATCCCTATTTACTGTGATAATCAAAGTGCTATTGCTATGACAGGTAATCCAGTTCAACACTCAATGACAAAGCACATCAGCATCAGGTACCACTTCATCAGGGAACATGTGGATGAAGGTACAGTGGAATTGCATTTTGTTCCCACAGATCAACAACTAGCAGATATCTTCACAAAACCACTGTGTGAAGCTACTTTTACAAGATTGGTAAATGAACTTGGAATGGTTTCAGGTTCTTTCTCTAAATCTGCTTAGTCTTGTTCTGTGTTATCAGACTTTATGCTCAGTATTTACAGAATTAATCTCATTGTATATTCTGTGCTTAATTGATAAATGTCTTTAAGTACTGACTGTTGTCTGATATATGTTTCTAAACTCTAATAAGTGATATGTCTGTTCAAGTACCTATTCAATCATATGAGGATAACTGTGCTAGATACTGACCTAGTAGTCTTCAATAAACAAATGATTCCATGTAAGAAGTAATTATTTCAGTGGAAACTCTATGACACAAGCAAATTCTGATATTTGAGCTTAGTTAAGTTTACTTTGTATATCTTATTACTAAGTCACAAATTAGAATAATGCTACTCATCTGTTAAGTTCTGATACTAGTAAAACTGCTGAATGTACTAAGTGCTGATAAACCTCACTTATCAAAAGAAAAAGCAAAAAGATCAAAGAATAAAATCAGGTACTCCTTTGAGATCTAGAGTAAAAATATGGAAGGGACGACCCAAGTGCATTGCTGGTATTAAGTAGATATGCATTAGAAAAGCAAAATATTTTCTTGGTGACTTTTCACACTCTATGATTACTGGAGAAATACTCTGATAATAGCATAAATTCTGATAAACAGTCGTGACTCACTTACACTGAGAAGCCACTGTAAAATAGAATTTCAAAAGATGCATAAAATTAGCACAAAACAGTTGAGGTGGACTCAAGCATGAACTCATTCATCAGTAGGTTTCAGGACAATGACAGCTCTTTAGCAAAATTTTAGTTATGCCTTATTTCTAAGATGTACCGACGTGAATCAGACTTTACTCTTTGTCTGTTATTTAGCTTAATGCACACACTAATCACTCCATCTGAATGATGAAAATTTCTGTGGTGGTCTATGTTATTGTAGATAAACAGTCATTGTGTCATTGTTGCACACATTCTGAGGACACTTCTAGTTACACGTCCTGATGATTAAGTTCTGAAGTCTATAACTCAGAACTTGTATGAGGATTTACCAAGATGGGCATTCCTTTTTCGAGTTAAGAAATTATGTTCTGATGACTGTTAAGTTCTGGTATAGGTCTAAGTTCTGATTTCTCAGTCTAATCCTTTACTTGGCTTATCTGTGAATAAAATTTGGTAACAGTCTCAGTTCGAACTAGAATATGTTGAAGTGGAAGATTAATAGTCACTATGATTAGGATTAATGGTATTCGTACTTGAACAGTCCACTGTTTCTTGTTTCTTGTGCGGTTTAAACCATGATTCCTCTTTCCAATGAATGTTATTCTTTTTCAAAGTCTGGGGAGACGAGGTAGAATTAATTCTACCTGTCAGCATTCAATCTCTTTGCGTCTCCTGGCATTCTCTTGCCTATATAAGCAACCACTTCACATCAGCCTTCCCATCATACTTTTATCACAAACTCACTCTCGTTTTTCACTTATCATCACAAATGGCTGAATTTGGCTGGTTCTACAATTATGGTGATGAGACTGTTCATGTCTTTTTGAATGGAATTCCAACTCCATACCCTATCACCAACATTCCTCACAATCTCTGGATTCAATTTCCAGAGGTTATCAAACGTGATCTGGTGGCCGTTCGAAGAGAACTTCATCTTCATCATCTCCGCCAGCAAGAGCGAATCATCCGACTCGCCATTCTGTTTGTCGAGAGTAGGAAGAAGAAGATGACTTAATCTCGTCTTCTTTCTGTTTTTCTTCATCATCAGCTTTGCCAGGCTTCTTAGCTAGGACTAAGGCTGTTGATGTTAGGTTTAGAAGCTTAGGGAAAATCTTGTATAAGTATTGATGTACTTTCCATTTCATAAATGTATTGTCTTGATATATTAATGAAAGTTTTTTTTCTTCAAGATTTTGTCTCTGAGTTATTTTATCTTGTATTGATAAATCCTGATTGATATTCTGATGACCATATAAATTTTGTTTTATATTAAGTTCTGATTCATTTTCAGCACTTACTTATCTAATTTTTCTTGGTCATTTTCATGTGATGTATTTTCAGAATATCAATGATGCAGTGAAAAATAATTCAATCAGTGATAACGGTTTAAATTTTGAATTAAAATTGTTTCTCTTGATAAATGGAACGGTTTTTCCTTGAATGGGTAAGTAATGATTCCTGTTTTCTCGAGCCCAGTAACTGTCCGTTATTACTGCATGTCTGACAGGCGTCCAACGGTAACATTTTTGTTCAGAGTATAAGTACAACAGAGAGAAGATTTCTTTAATCTTTTATTATCTTAATATTTTATCTCTCTCCTTACTTTTACTCTCTTTCTCTTTATTTCTCACGTTGGTTTTTCATACAGACATTATCTCAAACACCTAATAGGCATACTTGAATCTCATTTTTTTTCACATGGCACCAAAGGATTTAATCATTGATGGAGCTAAGTTTGTCCCCAACAACTATGCTGCAGTTCTTGATCAAACTGAAGCTCCATCTGAATTGCACTTTGTGCAAGATCTTCTTGCACATAGTGAGGTTGGGTATGCATTAACACAGCCTGAATTCTTTTCAAGCCAACAAGTTCTGAGGCTTTGGAGGACTGGACTTTTTGATGATGGTGGTAAACATGGAACTCCCAGTATTATCTTCCAAGTGGGTGCTTCATCCTTTGTAGTCACTCCTGGTACAGTACGCAGGGCTTTACATCTTCCAGAAGATTGTACTTTCTCAATTCCAGAGGACTCAGCCCTTCGGGAGTTAATGGCTGAATTGAGATATGAAAAGAGTCTGTCGAAACTTGGACAGTTGAAACGGGCAAATATCAGAAGAGAATGGAGTTTCTTCTTTGATTGCATCACCAAAGCTTTTGGGAACAAATGTTCAAATTTTGATGCTATCCCAATTCTGAGTTAGCACATCGGGTATGCAATTATCCATCAAACTCATTTTGATTTTGCAACTGCTTTAATTGGTTTTATTGGGGATAGGATGACAGAGGATCGAGATCTTGTTTATTTTGCTAGATTCTGTCAACTTATTTACACTTATTGTACTGATGAACCTCATTTAGTCAGCACTCAAACCCCACCTTTTAAGGTTGCAAAATAATACTTTAATGACCTGGTAAATGCTGATACTAAGAAAAAACTGGTTAGACCATTACAGATTCCTAAGTCTGTAAAACAGATCCTGGTAAATGCTGATCCTGATACTTATAGATCTGTTTACTATGATGTCCAACCAACTCCAAACACCCAAAATCCATCAACCTCAGTACCTACCTCTCATTCTACTCAACCTACCCTCAGAACATATCTCAAATCCTATCTCTCCACTTCACAGATTGCTCAACCTTCATCTTCCAAGCCAAAGAGGACAAAGAATGTTCCTCAAACATCTCAAAAGAGAAGGAGGATTGCATTGAGAGATGAATCTGATTCTGAGGAACAGGTTTCTTCTAGAGAACCTGTTGTAACTGAAGCTGAGAAAGAGATTTCTCAGAAGGATTCTGAAATTGGGGGTTCTAGGCTTCTCAAGAGGCTTAGACGAATGACAGTTCCTGAAACTCCCAAGGAATCCAAATCAACAAGGAAGTACAAGAAACAGAGGGCACAAAGGCCAGTTTCAGATGATGAAGAGGAAGCAGCTAAGGAAGAGGATCAGGAATCTCTGATCTCACAAGACAAGGAATTTGCTCCAGTCACTTCTTCTCCATCAACTCCATCTCAGGAAGCTGTATCTGACAAGGCTAACTCACCATCTGTGTCTCTTGTTGATCCAGGCACAAGTGCTGATATTGATGTTCAACACTTGGTTGTGTCTGAAGTATTTCTTTTAGAAGCTCTAACAGCAAATAATCCTTCCACAACACCTGTTACTGATGCTGTTCAAACTCCAGAGTTATTAACAACACCTTCTCTGCATCAAGATGCTGATGATCAGACTTTAGGTGAGCATCAGGATATGGCTGTTGATCAGAACTTAGTATCAGATCAGCAATTAGAGGATGCTGAAGACTCCATTGCTACTCACACTATTGTCTTATCAGAAGATACTGATTCTTTAAGTTCTGATGCTGCAAATGCTGGAGATACTGGTGATGCTGCTCCAACTGTAGATGCTGATGAAGCAGGGTCTTCACGACATACTTCTCAACAGACTCTTCCTAAGTCTGAACTGGTAAAGAAGTTTGTTACCGGGGCTGCACCAGTACCTTGGAGTGAAACTCCTGCAGGTCAGGAGTGGACTAAGGAATGGAACTCAGTTTCATGTGTTCCAACTGTAATACATCTTGCTGAGCACTTGACTAAAGCTGATGAAATGTTAAATTCTGATGATTTAAAACCCCAGCTTAGAGTCACTGCATTGAGTTTTAAACATCTACAAGGTCTTCATTCAACTACTTATGCAGAGCTACACAAGATTCAGGAGAACTTTCTCGAACAAGAACAAGTTTGGAAAATTGATAAGAAAAAGTTCTTTCAACCTACCATTGACAAGATTGCTTATATTGAGAAAACTCAAGAGAAACAACAAGCTCAGATTGATGACATTCTTACAAATCAAGCTTCTCAGCAATCGCAACTTACTGAAATCCAATCCTCAGTGGAATTACTTATCTCTCTTTTACTACCTGCTGATGCCAAAAAGGGGGAGAAGGTAATTAAGTCCAAATGCAACACTAACAAGACACTACAAGGAAAGGATGATGGAAATGATGATCAAGGATACTCTGGAATGGGTAGCGGTCATAGTCAAGGTAGAAGGTTTACATCAAGACAAGCTAGTCACAGGACAAGTTCTGATACTGGGAAAAGAATAAGTTCTGCTGCTGGTAAAAGGATAAGTTCTGATGAACTTCTAGATCTTGATGAGGAAATGTCAAGACAGTTATTTCTTCAAGAAAATCCAGGAATGGACTTGGAAAGTTTAAAGGAAGAAGAAGCCAGACTTAAATCAGAGAAAGTCACATCTAAATCTGAAGCTTCTGGTAAAAATTCAATTCCAAAACTAAAAGGCATTGTGATCAAAGAAAGGACACATACTGAAGCAACATTGGCTAGATCACAACCACAGATAGACCCAAGATCCAAGGGTAAAGAAAAGGTTGGTGAACCTATCAAGGTTTATGTACCTCTTGAGGAAGAAGAAATTACTGATGAAAAGGATGATCTTGCTCTGACTTCAAGAAAAGTTCTTAAAACAACCTCTGACATGGCTCAAGTTGTTCAGAGTCAAGAAATTGTAAGTTCTGATATTCAGAAGAAGCAAGTAACCTCTGATAGAGCTCAAGTTAACTTGATATCAGAAAATAGATCAAAGACACTCCTACCAGGATTCACTAAAGCAAAACAGACTCAATCTTTGAAGACTACTATAAGTGGTTTTGAAGCAAGAGTAGTTACTGGAAAGGAAGCTAGAGATAAAACTGGATTGGGAAGTGCTGATGAAAGAAGAGTACACAACACTACCAATGATCCAACTTCCTTGAGTGAACCAGGTATTGGAGCAACTCCTGAGAGATTGAATCAACTGGAATCTGTATAGATGGTTTACCATACCTACTTGAAAGAATACATCATGTTGTATTTCATGACAGATGGTAGGGTTTATCATATAAGACAAAATGCTATTCCATTCAAGTATTTTGAAGAATTGGAGCATGTACTTTTCTTACTTCAAGTGGATGACAGAATAACAGAGACTGCTGCAAACTACTTAAAAGAACAGATTCAGAGACATAAAAGGCTTTATTCTGTTAAGTCTGACAGCATATATGTTCCAAAGTACAGAGATCACAATGGTGATATTGTTGATATGAAGCCTAATACTGCACAGATCAGAACATATCTTGGTATTAAGGGACTTGAATTTAATCTGGAGTCTGACAAAGCTTATGTCATAAGACTAGATCAGGAGTTGAGAAAAGCAAAGATCAATGATCTCAGAGCTGCAATCTTTCAAACTGGTGAAGATACTGCAGAGCTTAAAGATGTTAAAAGGAGAATGATTGATGAACTAAGATATGCTGAGAAATGTTTGTTGAAGAACTATCTCAGAACATCTCCTGACATCAGAGAGATCAGAAAATGATGAAGCCAAGTCGAAGATCTACAACTGCTTAAATACTGATATTTATACAGACTGAAGTTGTTATCAGAAGTTGAAATTGGTAAAAGCTTTAAGGACTGTAAGTTGTAGTTATCTAGTCTAATTCTCATGCATTTGTACTTAATGTTTTTGACATCATCAAATATCTGTTAAACTTGTATATTATGTTAATTTACAAGTTGGGGGAGATTGTTAGATATATTTGATAATGTCATGGCTAATATGTTTTATGTTTAGCTTTCAGATCTTATTTGAACAGGATAAATCAGTACTTAACTGTTGATCAGTACTTATACTGGAAGTTAGGACTTAAGGATATCAGTACTTATGTTATCAGGAGATAACCATCAGAAGATAGATATCAGAACTTAGGTGCTGAAGGACAATCAGATAAGGACAGTAGCTGATTAAAGGAAAGAAGATCAAGATAAACATAAGAAGAGATATGCATGAAGAAGGAATTCCGTAAAGAATGGAATACTTGGAAGAAAAGATATCTGATTGATATATTTTAGGAAGCAGAATTATATTCCATATCAATTAGCGATTATCTTGTAACTGTGTAGTATATAAACACAGACATAGGGTTTACACTATAAGTGTTATCATTATTAGACAAGATTATTCATTGTAACCCTAGCAACTCTCGTGATATTTGTTCATCACTGAGAGGTAACAGTTCCATACTATAACAAAGTTTATTGTTTCAATAAAGTTTGTTTTCTGTTACTTAAGTTCTTAAAGTTCGATTTGAGTGTACTATACACTGTATTCACCCCCTCTACAGTGTGTGTGTGACCTAACATGATATTTGTTCGTCACTAAGAGAGAACAGTTCCATTGTAACAGAGTTTATTATATTGAATACATCTGTTTACTGTTACTTGTGTTTAAAATCGATTTGATTGTATTCTACACTGTATTCAACCCCCTTCTACAGTGTTGTGTGACCTAACAAGTGGTATCAGAGCCTATCTGTTAGCACAAATACGGTAAAGATCCAAAACAATCATGTCTGAAGAAGCAGAAAATCCAACCAAGCCCGCCAAAACTGAAGAAACTCAAAAGACTCAAATTTATAGACGATATAAGACTATAAGGGTTCCCATACTAAGACCTTCTGAGTACCCCATATGGAAAGTGAAGATGGCTATGTTTCTGGAAGCTACAGATCTAGAATACCTTGACAGAATTAATGAAGGGATGCATAAGCCAATCAAGCTCTCTGTTGTAGTTGCAGATCAGCCAGCAAAGACCATACCAAAGGAGAAAAGTGAGTACACAGCTGAAGAAATCTCATCCATTGCCAAGGATGCAAAGGTAAGGCATTTCATGCATAGTGCCATTGATAATGTCATGTCAAACAGGGTAATTCACTGCAAGACTGCAAAGGAGATATGGGATGCTTTGGAGACAAGATGCCAGGGAACTGATGCAATCAAGAAGAACAGGAGGACTATACTCACTCAAGAGTATGAACACTTTGACTCAAAAAGTGATGAGTCATTAACTGACTTATATGACAGGTTTGTCAAACTCTTGAATGATCTGTCACTGGTGGACAAGGAATATGATCTTGAAGATTCAAATTTAAAATTCCTTTTAGCTCATCTTGAAAGTTGGGATTTGAAGGCTATTATTATAAGATACAACTATGCTCTTGATGAAATTTATGGTATTCTCAAGACTTATGAACTTGAGATGGATCAAAGAAGTAAGAGACAAGGGAGAAAGTCAAGGACAGTTGCTCTTAAGGCTGAGGAGGAATTCCCCAAAGTGGCTATCTCAAAGAAAGGCAAAGGAAAAGCTCTCATCACAAAGTCTAATTCAGAATCATCAAGTTCTGATGGTGATGATTCAGAAACTGAAAGTTTACCTGAAATAGATGCTGATGAAGAGATGATGAAATTGTGTGCTCTTATGGTGAAGGGTATCACAAAGATAGCCTACAGGAAATTCAGAAGGGGAAAGAAGTTTTTCAAGAAAGGTGGAAGTACTGATAAGAAGGGTTTCAGAAAATCTGAAGGTAGAGAAGGAAAGTCTGACAGAGGAGATTACTCAAATGTCAAATGCTACAATTGTGGTGAGAAAGGCCACATATCTCCTGACTGCAAGAAAGGAAAAAGTGACAAAGGCAAGGCCCGTGTCACAAAGAAGAAAAGCTGGACAGACTCTTCAGATTCTGAAGATGAGGTGAACTATGCCTTGATGGAAAATGCTGATGGCAGCCCTGAAACTGTTGAATTAAAGGTACCTCAAACAACTTATGCCTTTCATACTGATGATATTACTGAGTTGAGATTATATCTTAAAACCATGTTTATTAATTACAGAGATCAAACTTTAACATGTGAAAGATTAACTTCTGAAAATCTTGCTTATAAGAAAAGGAATGATTATTTAGAAAAGGAGTTAGTTATGTTCCATCAAACTCAGAAAGAGAGAGATGATGTTTTTTATGTTAGAGATGAATTGCTAAAATTGAATAAATCTCTCAAAACTGAGTTAGAAAAAGAAAAAGAGATTATCAGGACTTGGACTAACTCTGGCAAAACAACTCAGAATTTATTAAGTAGTGGAAACTGGAAAGAGAGCTTAGGTTATGGAGATGACAAAAGTGAAAAACTGTTAAGCCAAAGGTAAATCCTGTTAAGTTTGTAGCTAAATCTGTAAAGTCTGATTCTGAAAAGATGAAAGAGTCTAAGACAGAAGTTAAGGAGAAGTCAAATTCTGACAAATTAGAACAGGATAAACCAACTGAAGTCAACATAGGCTTAATGACAAAGAAGCAGCTTAAACATAAGCTGAAATAAATAAGAAATGTCAACAAGGTTAAGGCAACTAGGAAAAATAGAAATGGAAAGGAAGGAGTGAATAAAAGCAATAATTATATGCCTGTTCCTAATGCTCCTAGAAAGAAATATTATAACTGTGGAAACTCTAACCATCTTGCTTCTTTTTGCAGGAAGAATAAGAATATAAACTCTTTACCTCCTAAGTCAGGAGTTAAGAGTCAGTCCGTTAGGTTTAAGCCACAAAATCCTTGTTTTCATTGTGGTAGTTTATGGCATTCCATTTATACTTGTAAGGAATATCATAGTTTATACTAAGATTATTATCAAATAAAACCTTCTTTGAAGAAAGTTGCTTTAATTCCTTCTAGTGTAAAATCTGATACAAAGTCTGATATAAGTTCTGATAAATAGCATGTTAGCATAAACTCTGATATTAAATGCGCTGTAAATGATAACAAACTTAAAAAGGCCAAAGGATCCAAGCAAGTATGGGTCCTTAAAACTAACCATTGGTGGTCTTTGTGATTGCAGGGTAACAGTAGAAACATCCTAGTACTGGATAGTGGATGTTTAGGACATATGACTGGAAATAAAGCCCTGCTCTCAGACTTTGTGGAGAAAGCTGGCCTAGAAGTTTTCTATGGTGATGGAACCATGGGAAAAACTCTGGGATATGGCAATATTAATCTTGGGAATGTGATCATTGAAACAGTAGCTCTTGTCTCGGGACTTAAACACAATCTGCTAAGTGTGAGTCAAATCTGTGACAGAGGTTATCATGTGGATTTCTTTGAAGAACACTGTGAAGTTGTAAGCAATTCTACAGGCAAAGTGATTCTGAAAGGTTACAGGCATTATAACATTTATGAAGCCAGACTTTCAACAAGTATTGATGGTTCTGCAATCTGTCTGTTGAGTAGATCATCAATTGAAGAAAGCTGGAATTGGCACAAAAGACTCTCTCATTTAAACTTGAACAACATAAATGAGCTTGTATAGAAAGATCTTGTGAGAGGATTGCCAAAATCAGTATTTGCTCCTGATGGTCTTTGTGATTCATGTCAAAAGGCAAAACAAAGAAAATCTTCTTTCAAGAGCAAAACCGAGTCATCAATTCTTGAGCCTTATCACCTACTGCATGTTGATCTATTTGGTCCAGTCAATGTCATGTCTATTGCAAAGAATAAATATGCTATGGTTATAGTGGATGAGTTCACAAGGTACACCTGGGTGTACTTCTTACACAAGAAGAATGAAACTGCATTTACTCTAACTGATCATGTCAGACAGCTGGATAAGTTGGTCAAAGATTCTGTTAAAATTATAAGAAGTGATAATGGCATTGAGTTCAAGAATTCAATCATGAAAGAGTTCTGCAAGGAGCATGGAATCAAACAAGAATTTTCTGCACCTAGAACTCCACAGCAAAATGGAGTTGTAGAAAGAAAGAACAGGACTCTCATTGAAGCTATACGAACTATGCTTGATGAAGCAAAGCTGCCAACCTACTTTTGGGCTGAAGTTGTGCAGACTGCTTGTTTTACACAGAATGCAACACTCATAAACAAGCATGGAAAAACACCATATGAGATGGTGAAGAAAAAGAAGCCAAATCTAAAATACTTTCATGTATTTAGTTGCAAGTGTTTTATTCTTAAGACTCATCCTGAACATATGTCAAAATTTGATCTAAAAGATGATGAAGGAATTTTTGTTGGATATCCACTTTCCACAAAAGCCTTCAGAGTCAACAATTTAAGAATAAGAGTTATCATGAAATCTATCAATTTATATTTTAATGACAAGAAGATTACTGGACTTGAAGATTTCAATGATCACGATCAGCTGAGATTTGAAAATGAAGACTTAAATTCTGGTTCTGTAAATTCTGATGACTTAAACTCTGAACCTGTAAGTACTGATGTCATTGAATCTGTGGTAACAACTCCAAAGGAAAATGCACCTGTCCAGGGGGAGCAAGTTGAAGATCCTACCACATCTCAATACTCTAAAAAAACATCAGAACCTGATACTAGCTCTTCAAACTCTGATTCATCTAGTTCTGATGAGTTAAATTCTGATAATTCTGGAAGCTCTGATACTTCAAATCCTGAAGGATCCAAGTCAAACTCTGAAGTCTCAGAGAGCATAACTACAGGGGGAGCATCAGAAAATGCTGATAGAGACAGCATGGATCATGGGGAAGATCCAGTTCTAGAAGTCAACTTTAATCTGTAAGGAAGTGGACCAAATCACATACACCTGACTTAATTATTGGAGATCCTGAAGCAGGTGTCAGAACTAGACCTGCAACATCAAATGAATGTCTCTATCATTCTTTTCTATCTCAGACTGAACCAAAGAAAATGGAAGAAGCTCTTGAAGATGCTGATTGGGTGCAAGCAATGCAGGAAGAGTTAAATGAATTTGAAAGAAATAAAGTCTGGCCCTAGTGCCAAGACCAAAAAATAGATCAGTTGTTGGCACAAAATGGGTGTTCAGAAACAAAACTGATAGTGATGGCATAATTACAAGGAATAAAGCAAGGCTGGTTGTTAAAGGCTACTCTCAACAGAAGGGTATTGATTACGATGAAACATTTGCACCAGTTGCTAGATTAGAAGCCATAAGGATCTTTTTGGCTTATGCTGCTCATAAAAAGTTTAAAGTCTTTCAAATGGATGTGAAAAGTGTTTTTCTTAATGGAGAATTGGAAGAAGAGGTCTATGTTGAACAACCTCCAGGCTTTGTAGATTCAAAATTTCCAAATCATGTCTACAGGCTTGATAAAGCACTTTATGGCCTTAAGCAAGCTCCTAGAGCATGGTATGAGACTTTAGGTCAATTTCTTCTGGAAAGTGGATTTCACAGATGTACAATTGATAAAACATTGTTCTACCTCAACCATGAAAAAGACTTACCTTTGGTACAGATATATGTTGATGATATCATAATTGGTTCTACAAATGCCAAACTCTGTGAGAGGTTTGCAAAGCTAATGCAGTCAAGATATCAAATGAGTATAATGGGAGAACTTAGTTATTTTCTGGGCCTTCAAGTCAAGCAAACTGAAGAAGGTACTTTTATCTGTCAATCCAAGTACACTAGAAGCTTATTGAAGAAGTTTGGAATGCAAGATAGTTCAACAACATTCACTCCCATGGCCACTGCAACCAAGTTAGATAAAGATACTAGTTCACCAATAGATATTACTAACTACATAGGTATGATTGGCTCTTTACTCTGTTTAACTGCAAGTAGACCTGATATCATGTATGCTACCTGTCTTTGTGCAAGATTTCAGGCTGATCCAAGAGAACCTCACTTAATAGCTGTGAAAAGAATTTTCAAGTACCTTAAGGGTACAGCTGATCTGGGATTGTGGTATCCAAGAGAATCAGATTTTAAGCTAATAGGTTACTCAGATGCAGATTTTGCAGGATGCAAAATAGACAGGAAAAACACTAGTGGAAGCTGCCAATTTCTTGGAGGCAGATTGGTTTCTTGGTTTAGCAAGAACCATAAGTCAATTTCCACATCAACTGCAGAAGCAGAATATATTGTTGCAGGAAGCTGTTGTGCACAGATTTTTTGGATGAAGAATCAGTTACTGGATTATGGGTTAGAATTTTCTAAAATCCCTATTTACTGTGATAATCAAAGTGCTATTGCTATGACAGGTAATCCAGTTCAACATTCAATGACAAATCACATCAGCATTAGGTACCATTTCATAAGGGAATATGTGATGGAAGGTACAGTGGAATTACACTTTGTTCCAACAGATCAACAACTAGCAGATATCTTCACAAAACCACTATGTGAAGCTACCTTTACAAGACTGGTAAATGAACTTGGAATGGTTTCAGGTTCTTTCTCTAAATTTGCTTAGTTTTTGTTCTCATGCATCAGACTTTATGATCAGTGTTTACACATTGTTTTATTTTCATATAATCTATGCTTAAAATTGAAATTCATTAAATGCTGATTGTTATCTGATGTGGATTTTTAAACTCTGATACTAAAAATCCCATGTTTGAATTAGTTGTTTATGTGGAAACTCATTAACACAAGCAAATTCTGATTTTGAGCTTAGTCAAGTTTACTTAGTGTATCTTATTACTAAGTCACAAACTAGATTATTGCTTCTTATCTGTTAGATTCTGATGTCAGTAAATCTTAAGGATGAACTAAATGCTAATAAGCCTCACTTATCAAAAGAAAAGAAAAGAAAAAGTCAGGTACTCCTTTGAGATCTAAAGTAAATATGTTGAAGGGAAGACTCAAGTGCATTGCTGGTATTAGGTAATATGCATTAGAAAAGCAAATAAATTTTCTTGGTGACTTTTCACATTCTCTGATTACTGGAGAAATACTATGACAACATCATAAATTCTGATGAGCAGTCGTGACTCACTTACACTGAGAATCCACTGTAAAAAGAAATTTCAAAAGATGCATAAAATGGGCACAAACAATTGAGGTGGACTCTTGCATAAATTTGTTCTATAGTAGACTTCATGATTGCTGACAGATTTTAAGCAATTTTCTGAGTTATGCCTTATTTCTAAGATGTACTAAAGTTTATCAGACTTTAATCTTCATCTGATATTCTGCTGAATGCACACACTTTTACTCCATATGAATGATGAAAATTACCGTGGTGATTAAATTATTTTTGACAAACAGTTAAGTGTCATTTGCATAAATTATGAGGACAAGTTCTGATGGATATTCTGATGATTAAACTCAGAAGAAAACAAGTCAGTATTTGAATGAAGAATCACAGAAAAAGATATTCACTTTTTGAGTCCAGAAGCCATATTTTGATGACCGATAAAATCTGATATAAGTTAAGTTCTGATATTAAATCCTGATGGAATCCTTGATGCTTACGTGGCATTTTTCTTTACTTGACTTACTTGTGATAAAATTTGAAACAGTCATATTTAAATCAGAATATATTTGGGTAAAATAAAAATAGTCATAATCATTATGGGTTAGTGATAAACGTGTTGGTTTTGAAAAACTGCATGTGCACAGTAATTATTGTTTATTTTACGTGCTCATTAACTCTTGCTTTAACTTTTTACTGACTGTTATTATTACACATCGGTCTAGGGAGACGAGGCATCATTATTTTTATTCTTAATCGTTAAACAGTCCTCGCGTCCCTTGGTATTCCATTGGTTATTTAAATGACTGATCATTCATCAGTAAAATCACATCTTTTCATTTCTCTCAAACAATGGCACATTTTAGTTGGTTTTACTGCTATGGCACAAGCACTGTGACAATTTTTAGAAATGGAATTCCGACTTCATATCCTATCAGCAACATTTCATTCGACATCTGGATTCAACTTCTAGACAACATTAAAAATGATCTGTTGTCTTTCCAAAGAGAAGTTCATCTTCATATTCTTAAACGGTAGGAGCAAATCATTCATCTTGCTGTTCTCTTTGTTGAAAGTAGGAAGAAGAATTAATTGTCATTCATCCGTTTCTCTTCACCATTAGCTTTGTCAGGCTTCTTAGACTAGGACTAAGGTTGTTGATGTTAAGAATCTTAGAATAGGACTATCTTGTAATTTTTGCATGTAATCGATACATTTCATGAAATGTACTCGTTTGATATATTAATGAAATTTCCTTTAATTGCAAGATTTAGTCTCTGTTTCTCAAATTATGTGATTGTGCATGTTTAATTGCAATTTGTTAATCTTTACTTCATCTATTTTTAACTTTATTCTTTGATGAATGTTTTGATTACAATTATGGTCAATAATAAATTTTGTTGACTTGAGGAAATAATTGAAGCACGGGTTCATGCATCAGAACCTGTGATAGTTGAAGCTGAGAATGTTACTTCTCAGAAAGAAACTGCAGCTCAAAGTTCTGATACTTTGAAGAAGAAATATGTAAGTTCTGAAGCTGCTAAAGCAACTCCTTCATTGGCAAGGAGATTGAAGAAAATGAAGGCTATGAGGTATTTGGCTAAGGCTCCATCAGAAGATACTGAAGAAGATGAGGAAGGGGATCAGGAATCTCTGATCTCACAAGAACCAATTGTTATTGAAGCCCTTCCAGCTCAAGCCAAAGACACTGCTACTGATACAGTTGTAACTTCTCATGTCTCACCTATTAAAGCTACAGATGATGCTGAAGAACACACTGAAAGTTCTGAAATAGATATTCATAATTTGAATATACCAAATATTCTTTATCTGGAAGCTCCATCTACAGAAGCTCAGCAATTTCCAATTTTAAATGCTGATATACCATCTACATCAACCACACCAGCTCTGGAGATAAATTCTGATGTTCAAAATTTAAATGAAACTGTTCCTGAATCTCCAGTTGCTTCACACACTGTTGTGATGTCAGAACATAATGAGTCTTCCTCAAGTTCTGAAGACAGTGATTCTGCCGAGACTCCAGTTCCTATACTAGGAAAGAAAGAATTGGTGAAGAAATTTGTTGAAAAGGAAGCACCTATTCCTTGGGAGGATACTCACAGAGGTGTGGAGTGGACCAAGAAGTGGAATGACACTGATTTCATTCCAAGTTCTAACATTCTGACAGAGCATATTGCTAAAGATGATGAGTTGATCACAAATGCTGATTTAAAGACACAACTCAAGATCACTGCTCTATCTACCAAACATCTTCAAGGTCTATATTCTTCTACTCTTGAGAAGGTTGATACACTAAAGGAACATGCTGATAAGCTAGATCTACAGCTTAAGCTTGACAAGAACAGATATATCAGACCTAGTCTTGAGAAAATTGAAGCCATTGAGAAGATTCAAGAGAAGCAACATGCCTAAATTGATGAGGTCCTTGTTAGATATATTTGATAATGTCATGGCTAATATGATTTATGTTTAGTTTTTTCAGATCTTACATAACAGGACAAATCAGTACTTAACTAGGAATCATTACTTATACTGGAAGTCAGGACTTAAGGATATCGGTACTTATATTATCAGGAGATAATCATTAGAAGATGGATATCAGAACTTAAGTGCTGAAGGACGTTCAGATAAGGACAGTAGCTGATTAAAGGAAAGAAGATCAAGATAAACATAAGAAGAGATATGCATGAAGAAGGAATTCTATGAAGAATAGAATACTTGGAAGAAAAGATATCTGATTGATATATTTTAGGAAGCAGAATTATATTCCATATCAATTAGCGATTATCTTGTAACTGTGTAGTATATAAACAAAGCATAGGGTTTACACTATAAGTGTTATCATATTCGAGAAGATTATTCATTGTAACCTTAGCAGCTCTCGTGATATTTGTTCATCACTGAGAGGTAACAGTTCCATACTGTAATAGAGTTTATTGTTTCAATAAAGTTTGTTTTCCGTTACTTGAAATATTAAAAGTTTGATTTGATTGTATTTTACACTGTATTCACCCCCTATACAGTGTATATGACCTAACAAGTGGTATCAGAGCTTATCTGTTAACGCACATACAGTTAAAGATCCAAACACAATCATGTCTGACACAGAAACTCCAACTAAGCCTACCAAAACTAAAGAACCTCCAAAGACACAAATTCAAAGTCGGTATGAAACCATCAGAGTTCCCATACTGAGACCATCTGAATATGCCATATGGAAGGTGAGGATGACCATGTTTCTGGAAGCTACAGATCCAGAATATCTTGATAGAATCAAGGAAGGACCTCACAAACCAACCAAGCTCATTGTTGCAGTTGCAGGTGAAGCAGCAAAGACCGTACCAAAGGAGAAGAGTGATCATACTGCTGAAGATATCGCATCAATTGCTAAGGATGCTAAGGTACGACACTTACTGTATAGTGCCATTGATAATGTAATGTCAAACAGGATAATTAACTGCAAGACTGCTAAGGAGATATGGGATGCTCTGGAAACAAGGTGTCAGGGAACTGATACAATTAAGAAGAACAGGAAGACAATACACACTCAAGAGTATGAACACTTTGACTCAAAGGCTAATGAGTCATTGACTGATTTATATGATAGATTTGTCAAACTCTTAAATGATTTATCACTGGTTAATAAGGAGTATGATCTTGAAGATTCAAATCTTAAATTCCTGTTAGCTCTTCCTGAATGTTGGGATTTGAAGGCAACAACAATAAGAGACAACTACAGTCTTGATGAAACAACTCTTGATGAAATTTATGGAATGCTCAAGACTCATGAACTTGAGATGGAACAAAGAAGCAAGAGGAAAGGAGGAAAGTCAAGGACAGTTGCTCTTAAGGCTGAAGAAGAATCCCCCAAGGCAGCTACCTCAAGGAAAGACAAGGGTAAAGCTCTTTTCACAAAGTCTGATACTGAGTCATCAAATTCTGAAAGTGATGATGACTCAGATTCTGAAAGCTTGCCTGAGACTGATGCTGATGAGGAGATGATGAAGCTGTGTGCTCTTATGGTGAAAGGGATTACAAAGATTGCATACAGGAAGTTCAGGAAGGGAAAGAAGTTCTTCAGGAAAGGCACAAGTTCTGATGAGAAGAATTTCAGAAGATCTGAGGGCAGAGGAGGAAACTCTGATATAGGAGATTATACCAATGTCAAATGCTATAACTGTGGTAAGAAAGGCCACATATCTCCTGATTGCAAGAAGGTAAAGGGTGACAAAGGCAAGGCTCTTGTCACAAAGCAGAAAAGCTGGACAGACACCTCAGACTATGAAAGTGAGGAGAACTATGCTTTGACGGCAAATGCTGATAAAGAAAGTGCTGAGAGCAGTTCTGAAGCTGCTGAAACAAAGGTACCTCAGACTACTTATGCTTTTCATACTGATGATATTAATGAGTTGAGAAGATATCTTAAAACCATGTTTGTTAGTTATAGAGATTAAACTTTAACATGTGAAAGATTAACTTCTGAAAATCTTGCTTTTAAGAAAAGAAATGATTTCTTAGAAAAAGAGTTAGTTATGTTCCATCAAACTCAGAAGGATAGAGATGATGCTCTTTATGTTAGGGATGAAGTGCTAAAATTGAATGAATCTCTAAAAACTGAGTTAGAAAAGGAAAGAGAGATAATCAGGACTTGGACTAACTCTGGCAGAACAACTCAAAATTTGCTAAGTAGTGAAAATTGGAAAGAGGGCTTAGGTTATGGAGAGGATAAGAATGATAAAGGAACTGTAGAAATTAAGCCTGTTGTTAAGCAAAAGCCAAAGTTAAAACCTGTTAAGTTTGTAACTGTAAAGTCTGATAATGTGAAATCAGAAGTTAAAGTGGAATTAACTTCTGACAAACTAAAACAGGAAAAGATAGATGAAGTAAACGTAGGCTTAATGACTAAGAAGCAGCTTAAGCATAAGCTGAAAGATGTTAAGAATCCAAACAAGGTTAAATCACCTAGGAAAAATAGGAATGGAAATGAAGGTGTGAATAAAAGCAATGATTATAAACCTGTTACTCATACTCCTAGGAAAACGTGTCATAATGTGGAAGTTCTAACCATCTGACTTCTTTTTGCAGGAAGAATAAGAACATAAACTCCTTACCTTCAAAATCAAGAGTTAAGAGTCAGTTTGTTAGATATAAACCACAAAATCCTTGTTTTCATTGTGGTAGTTTATGGCATTCCATTTATACTTGTAAGGAATATAATAGTTTGTACTATGATTATTATCAAATAAAACCTTCTTTGAAGAAAGTTTCCATTGTTCCTTCTACTGTAAATTCTGATTCAAAGTCTGATAGTGTAAGTTCTGATAAGAAAAATGTTAACATAAACTCTGATGCTAAATCCGCTGCAAATGTTAACAAACTTGATAAGGCCAAAGGATTCAAGCAAGTCTGGGTCCTTAAAACTAATAATTAATGGTCTTTGTGATTGTAGGGCAACAGGAAAAATATCCTAGTTCTTGACAGTGGATGTTCAGGACATATGACTGGAAATAAAGCCCTGTTATCAGACTTTATGGAGAAAGCTGGCCCAAGTGTTTCTTATGGAGATGGCAACATTGGAAAAACATTGGGATATGGCAATATCAATCTTGGGAATGTCATCATTAAAGAAGTAGCTCTGGTCTCAGGACTTAAAAACAATCTGCTGAGTATAAGTCAAATATGTGACAGAGGTTATCATGTTAATTTCTTTGAAGAACACTGTGAAGTTGTGAGTAAATCTAAAGGCAAGGTTGTTCTGAAAGGATACAGGCGTGGTAACATTTATGAAGCTAAGCCTTCAACAAGTACTGATGGTTCTGCAATCTGTCTGATGAGTAGAACATCAATTGAAGAAAGCTGGAATTGGCAAAAGAAACTCTCTTATTTAAATTTCAACAATATAAATAAGCTGGTCAAGAAAGATCTTGTGAGAGGACTGCCAAATTCAGTATTTGCTCCTGATGGCCTTTGTGATTCTTGTCAGAAGGCCAAACAAAGAAAATCTTCATTCAAGAGCAAAACTAAATCATCAATTCTTGAGCCTTATCATCTATTACATGCTGATCTATTTGGTCCAGTAAATGTCATGTCTATTGCAAAGAAGAAATATGCATTGGTCATAGTGGATGAGTTCACTAGATACACATGGGTGTATTTCTTGCACACAAAAAGTGAAGCTGCATCTATCTTGATTGATCATCTCAAACATCTGGATAAATTGGTCAAAGACTCTGTGAAAATAATAAGGAACGATAATGGCACTAAGTTCAAGAATTTGATAATGGAAGAGTTCTGTAAAAACCATGGAATTAAGCAGGAATTCTCTGCTCCTGGAACTCCACAGCAAAATGGAGTTGTTGAAAGGAAGAATAGAACTCTCATTGAAGCTACACGTACAATGCTTGAAGAAGCAAAACTTTCAACCTATTTCTGGGCTGAAGCTGTGCAGACTGCTTGTTTTACTCAAAATACAACACTCATTAACAAGCAAGGAAAAACACCATATGAGATGGTGAAGAAAATGAAGCCAAATCTGAAGTACTTTCATGTATTTGGATGCAAGTGTTTTATTCTCAAGACTCATCCTGAACAGTTATCCAAGTTTGATCTAAAAGCTGATGAAGGAATATTTGTTGGATATCCACGTTCCACAAAAGCCTTCAGAGTCTATAATTTGAGAACAAAAGTGGTCATGGAATCTATCAATGTCTCTTTTAATGACAAGAATATTACTGGTCTTGAAGATTTTATTGACCATGATCAGCTGAGATTTGAAAATGAAGACTCAAATTCTGATACTGAAAATCCTGACAGTCTAAGTCCTGATACTGTAAACTCTGATGGATTAAACTCTGATGTTATTGAAACTGTGGTGACTACGCCAAAGGAAGATGCACCTATGCAGGGGGAGCATACTCAAGATCTTACCACATCTCAAGAAGCATCAGAGCATACATCTGGCTCTTCAAGTTCTGATTCGTCAAGTTCTGATAAGCCAAGTTCTGATAGTGCTGAAAATCTAAATTCTGAAGAATCCAACTCAGAGAGCATAGTTTCAGGGGGAGCATCAGAAAATGAAAATGAAGACAGCATGGATCATGGGGGAGCATCCAGTTCTAGAGAAAACCTTCCATCTACAAGGAAGTGGACTAAATCACATACACCTGATTTGATAATTGGAAATCCTGATGCAGGTGTCAGAACTAGAACAGGTACTTCAAACGAATGTCTTTACAATTCTTTTTTCTCTCAGACTGAGCCAAAGAAAGTGGAAGAAGCTCTTCAAGATGCTGATTGGGTGCAAGCAATGCAGGAAGAGTTAAATGAATTTGAAAGAAACAAAGTCTGGACCCTAGTGCCAAGACCAAAGAATAGATCTGTTGTTGGTACAAAGGGGGTATTCAGAAACAAAACTGACATTGATGGCATAATTACAAGGAATAAGGCAAGGCTGGTTGCAAAAGGATATTCTCAACAGGAGGGAATTGATTATGATGAAACATTTGCACCAGTTGCTAGATTAGAAGCCATAAGGATATTTTTGGCTTATGCTGCTCACAAGAAGTTTACTGTCTTTCAAATGGATGTGAAAAGTGTTTTTCTCAATGGAGAATTGGAAGAGGAAGTATATGTTGAACAACCTCCAGGCTTTGTAGATTCCAAACATCCAGATTACGTCTACAGGCTTGATAAAGCACTTTATGGACTTAAGCAAGCTCCCAGAGCATGGTATGAGATTTTAGCTCAGTTTCTTCTGGAAAGTGGATTCAACATAGGGACTATAAACAAAACACTGTTATACCTCAACCATGGAAAGGACTTACTTCTGGTCCAGATTTATGTTGATGATATCATTTTTGGGTCTACAAATGACAGACTTTGCAAGAAGTTTGCCAAACTGATGCAGTCAAGGTATCAGATGAGTATGATGGGGGAACTTAGCTATTTTCTGGGCCTTCAAGTCAAGCAAAATGAAGAAGGCACTTTTATTTGTCAAACCTACACCAGAAACTTGCTGAAGAAATTTGGAATGCAAGATTGTTCAAGTGCATCCACTCCCATGGTCACTGCAATAAAACTGGACAAGGATACTGGTAAATCAGTAGATATTACTGATTACAGAGGTATGATTGGCTCTCTACTCTATCTAACTGCTAGTAGACCTGATATCATGTATGCTACCTGTCTTTGTGCAAGATTTCAAGCAGATCCAAGAGAACCTCACTTAACAGCTGATCTGGGATTGTGGTATCCCAGAGAATCAGATTTTAAACTAATAGGTTACTCAGATGCAGATTTTGCAGGTTGCAAAATTGACAGGAAAAGCACAAGTGGAAGCTGCCAATTTCTTGGAGGCAGATTGGTTTCTTGGTTTAGCAAGAAACAAAAGTCAATTTCCACATCAACTGCAGAAGCAGAATATATTGTTGCAGGAAGCTGTTGTGCACAGATTCTTTGGATGAAAAATCAGTTACTGGATTATGGGTTAACATATTTCAAAATCCCTATTTACTGTGATAATCAAAGTGCTATTGCTATAACAGGTAATCCAGTTCAACACTCTATGACAAAGCACATCAGCATCAGGTACCACTTCATAAGGGAACATGTGGATGAAGGTACAGTGGAATTGCACTTTGTTCCAACAGATCAACAACTAGCACATATCTTCACAAAACCATTGTGTGAAGCCACTTTTACAAGATTGGTAAATGAACTTGGAATGGTTTCAGGATCTTTCTCTAAATCTGCTTAGTTTTGTTCTGTTATATCAGACTTTATGATCAGTATTTACAGAATTTAATCTCTTTGTGTATTCTGTGCTTAATTGACAAATGTGTTTAAGTACTGACTGTTGTCTGAAATATGTTTCTAAACTCCGATAAGTGATAAGTCTGTTTAAGTAACTATTCAATCCTATGAGGATAACTGTGCTAGATGCTGAACTAGTAGTCTTCAATAAACAAGGGATCCCATGTAAGAAGTAATTATTTCTATGGAAATCTATTGACACAAGCAAATTCTGATAATTGAGCTTAGTTGAGTTTACTTTATCTATCTTATTACTAAGTCACAAACTAGAATAATGCTACTCATCTGTTAAGTTCTGATGCTAGTAAATCTGTTGAATGTACTAAGTGCTGATAAACCTCACTTATCAAAAGAAAAAGCAAAAGAATCAAGGATTAAAAATCAGGTACTCCTTTGAGATCTAGAGTAAAAATGTGGAAGGGAAGACCCAAGTGCATTGCTGGTATTAAGTAATATGCATCAGAAAAGCAAATAAAATATTTTCTTGGTGACTTTTCACACTCTATGATTAGTGGAGAAATACTCTGATAATAGCATAAATTCTGATGAGCAGTTGTGACTCACTTACACTGAGAAGCCACTGTAAAATGGAATTCAAAAAGATGCATAAAATTAGCACACAATAGTTGAGGTGGACTCATGCATGAACTAATTCAACAGTAGGTTTCAGAATAATGACAGCTCTTTAGCAAAGTTTTAGTTATGCCTTATTTCTAAGATGTACTGAAGTGAATTAGACTTTACTCCTTGTCTGATATTTAGCTTAATGCACACACTAAACACTCCATATGAATGATGAAAATCACTGTGGTGATCTATGTTGTTTTAAATGAACAGTTATTGTGTCACATTGCACAAATTCTGAGGACAAGTTCTGATTGCATGTTCTGATGATTAAATTCTGAAGAATATAAATCAGAATTTGTGTGAGGACTTACTAAGACAGGCATTCATTTTTCGAGTTCAGAAATTATGTTCTGATGACCGTTAAGTTCTGATATAAGTCTAAGTTCTGATATTAAATTCTAATTCTTTACTTGACTTATTTGTGGATAAAATTTAAAAACAGTCTCAGTTTACACCTGATATGTTGAAGTGGAAGATTAACAGTCACTATATTTAGGGATAGTGGTACTCGTACATGAACAGTTAACTTTTACTTACTTCTTATGCGCATTAAAACCATGTTTTCTCTTTCCAATGAATGTTTTTCTTTTTCCAAGTCTGGGGAGACGAGGTAGAATTAATTTTACCTGTCAACATTAAATTTCTTTGTGTCTCCTGGCATTCTCTTGCCTATATAAGCAACCACTCCACAACAGCCTTCCCATCAAATCTTTTCTCACAAACTTACCTTCATACTTTTTTTATCAAAAACACCATGGTCAGATACATGTTTTTGAACTACAAAACCTTCAATATGGAGCTAAGCTGTGCCGATTGGCAGCAGGAATGGCACATCACTGCCATTCCTGATGAAATATGGGACTCTGTGCCCCAGGTGGTACTCACCCACCTCCTGTTCTTCTATATGGATTACCATCGCCATCTGGAGCGATTGGAGGAGGAAAGGCTGGAAGCTCTCCGCCAGCAAGAGCGAATCATTCGACTCGCCATTCTATTTGTCGAGAGTAGGAAGAAGAAATGATTTATTTTCTTCTTCCTGTTTTTCTTCATCATCAGCCTTGCCCTGCTTCTTGAGCTAGGACTAAGGCTGTTGATGTTAGGTTTAGCAGCTTAGGGAAATCTTGTATAAATTCTGATGTAATTTCAATTTCATGAATGTATTCTCTTGATATATTAATGAAATTTGTTTTTGTTTCAAGATTTTGTCTCTAAGATATTTTGTAATGCATTGATAAATCCTGATAAATATTCATATTCTGATGACCATATAAATTCTGTTTTAATTTAAGTTCTGATTTTACTTTATCAGTACTTACTCATCTGATTTATTTTTGGTCATTTTCACTTGATTTATTTTCAGAATATTAATGTTGCAGTGAAAAATAATTTAGTGGGAACGGTTTCAATTTTTAATTAAAACTGTTTCACCTTGATTAATGGAATATCTGGGTAAGTGGAACGGTTTCTCCTTGAAAAACGGCAAGTGGTATAGTAATGATTACTGTTTTCTCGTGCCCAATAACTATCCGTTATTACTGCATGTTTGACAGGTGTCCAACGGTTACATTTTTTAAAAAAGAGTATAAGTAAGACAGAGAGAAGATTTTTTAATCTTTTATTTCCTTTCATACTTTTTCTCTACTTGCTTTTATTCTCTTTCTTCTTCTCACGTTGGTTTTTCATACAAACATTTTCTCAAACACCTAACAGGCACTCTTAAATCTCAATTTTTCACATGGCACCTAAGGCTTTAATCATTGATGGAGCTAAGTTTGTTCCAAATAACTATGCTGCAATTCTTGATCATGCTGAAGCTCCATCTGAATTGCATTTTGTGCAAGATCTTCTTGCACACAGTGAGATTGGGTATGCATTGACCCAGCCTTCAGTCTTTTCAAGCCAACAAGTTCTGACATTTTGGCAGACTGGGCACTTTGATAATGGTGGTACACATGGCACTCCCAGTATTGTTTTCGAAGTGGGTGATTCTTCATATGCAGTCACTCCTGGTACAATACGCAAGGCTCTACATCTCCCAGAAGGATGTACTTTTTCAATTCCAGAGGAATCAGCTCTTCAGAAGTTAATGGCCAATTTGGGGTATGAACAGAGTTTGGCAAAGCTTGGGTAGTTGAAATGGGCTCATATCAGAAGAGAATGGAGCTTCTTCTTCGACTGCATCACCAAAGCTTTTGGGAACAAGTGTTCGAATTTTGATGCTATTCCTATTATGAGTCAGCACATCGGGTATGCTATTATAAACCAAACTCATTTTGATTTTGCAACTGCTATAATTGGTTTTATTGGGGATAGGATGATAGAGGATAGGAATGTTGTTTACTTTGCTAGATTCTGTCAACTTATATATACTTTTTGTACTGATAAACCTCAATTAGTCAGTTCCTCAACTCCACCTTTTAAGGTTGCAAAATGTTTACTATGATGTCCAACCAACAACAACCATCCAAACACCACAACAACCATCAGCACCTACCACTCATTCTCCTCAACCAACCCTCAGGCAATATATCAAATCCTATCTCTCCACTTCACAGACCGTTCAACCCTCATCCTCAGCACCTACTGTGAAGCCTTCATCTTCCAAACCTAAGAGGACAAAGACTGTTCCTCAAACACCTCAAAAGAAAAGGAAGATTGCTTTGAGAGATGAATCTGATACTGAGGAACAAGTTCCTTCTTCAGAACCTGTTGTTAAACAAGCTGAGAAAGTGACTTCTCAGAAGGATTCTGGAATTGGGGGATCTAGGCTTCTCAAGCGGCTTAGAAGAATGACAGTTCCCGAAACTCCCAAGGAATCCAAATCTACAAAGAGATACAAGAAACAGAGGGCAAAAAGACCTGTTTCAGATGATGAAGCAGTAGCAACTCAGGAAGGGGATCAGGAATCTCTGATCTCACAGGAAAAAGAATTTGTTAAAGTCATTTCTTCTTCATCAACTCCATCTCAGGAAGCTGTTTCTGAAAAGGTCAACACACCATCTGTATCTCCTGTTGATCCAGGCACAAGTGCTGATATTAATATTCAAAACTTGGTTGTGCCTGAAATAATTTTCTTAGAAGCTCCAACATCAACTAATCCTTCAACAACACCTGTTACTGATGCTGTTCAAACTCCAGAGTTATCTCCTACACCTTCTCTGCATCTAGATGCTGATGATCAGAATTTAGGTGAGTATCAGGATATGGCTGTTGATCAGAACTTAGAACCAGATCAGCAATTAGAGGATGCTGAAGCCTCCATTGCTACTCACACTGTTGTTTTATCAGAAGATACTGATTCTGTAAGTTCTGATGCTGTAAATGCTGGAGATACTGTTGATGCTACTCCAAATGCAGATGCTGATGTAGCAGGTCCTTCAGGACATACTCCTCAACAAACTATTCTTAAGTCTGAACTTATTAAGAAGTTTGTTACCAGAGAAGCACTAGTGCCTTGGAGTGAAACTCCTGAAGGACAGGAGTGGACTAAGGAATGGAACTCAGTTTCCTGTGTTCCAAATGAAAAGCATCTTGTTGAGCACTTGACTAAAGCTGATGAACTGTTAAATTCTGATGATTTCAAAACCTAGCTTAGAGTCACTGCATTGAGTACTAAACATCTACAAGGTCTTCTTTCAACTACTCATGCTGAGCTACACAAGATTCAGGAAGAATTCATCAAACAGGAACAAGTTCAAAAGATTGATAAGAAAAAGTTCTTCCAACCTACCTTTGACAGGATAGCTTATATTGAGAAGACTCAAGAGAAACAACAAGCTCAGATTAATGATATTCTGACAAATCAAGCTTCTCAGCAATCTCAACTTACTGAAATCCAAGCCTCGGTGGAATTGCTTGTCTCTCTTCTACTTCCTGCTGATGCCAAAAAGGGGGAGACAGTAATTAAGTCCAAATGCAAGACTGACAAGACACTGAAAGGGAAGGATAATGAAAAGGATGATCAAGGAAGCTCTGGAATGGGTAGAGGTCATAGTCAAGGTAGAGGTTTCACATCAAGAAAAGCTGAAATCACAAGTCACTGGACAAGTTCTGATACTGGGAAAAGAATAAGTTTTGCTACTGGTAAAAGGATAAGTTCTGATGAATTTTTAGATCTTGATGAAGAAATGTCAAGACAGTTATTTCTTCAGGAAAATCCAGGAATGGACTTGGAGAGTTTAATGGAAGAAGAAGCCAGACTTAAATCAGAGAAAGTCACATCTAAATCTGAAGCTTCTGGTAAAAAGCCACTTCCAAAACTCAAAGGCATTGTGATCAAAGAAAGGACACGTACTGAAGCAACATTGGCTAAATCACAACCACAGATAGATCCAAGATCCAAGGGTAAAGAAAAGGTTGGTGAACCTATCAAGATTTATGTGCCTCCTGAGAATGAAGAAATCACTGATGAAAAGGATGATCTTGCTCTTACTTCAAGAAAAGTTCTTAAAACAACCTCTGACATGGCTCAAGTTGTTCAGAGTCAAGAAACTGTAAGTTCTGATATTCAAAAGAAGCAAGTAACCTCTGACACAGCTCAAGTTAACTTTATATCAGAAGATAGACCAAAGACACTCCTACCAGGATTCACTAAAGCAAAACAGACTCAACCTTTGAAGACTGCTGCAAGTGGTTTTGAAGCTAGAGTAGTTACTGGAAAGGAAGCAAGAGTAAAACTGGATTGGGAAGTGCTGATGAAAGAAGAATACAGAACACTACCAATTATCCAACTTCCTTGAGTGAACCAGGTATTGGAGCAACTCCTGAGAGATTGAATCAACTGGAATCTGCACAAATGGTTTACCATACCTACTTGAAGGAATACATCTTGTTGTACTTCATGACAGATGGTAGGGTTTATCATATAAGGCAAAATGCCATTCCATTGAAGTATTTTGAAGAATTGGAGCATGTACTATTCTTACTTCAAGTGGATGACAGATTGACAGGAACTGTTGCAAACTATTTGAAGGATCAGATTCAGAGACAAAAAAGGCTTTATTCTATTAAGTCTGACATCACATATGTTCCAAAGTACAGAGATCACAAGGGTGATATAGTTGAAATGAAGCCCAATTCTGCTCAAATTATAACTACCTTTCTAGGGTACAGGGCTGTGGAATTCAATCTTGAGTCTGATAAAGCTTATCTGATCAGACTGGATCAGGATATAAGAAAAGCAAAGATTAATGATCTCAGGGCTGCAATCTTTCAAATTGGTGAAGATAATGCAGAGCTTAAAGATGCTAAAAGGAGAATGATTGATGAACTTAGATATGCTGAGAGATGTTTGTTGAAGAACTATCTCAGAACAACTCCTGACATCAGAGAGATCAGAAGCTGAAGCCAAGTCAAAGATCTACAACTGCTTAAATTCTGATGTTTGTACAGACTGAAGTTGTTATCAGAAATTAAAGATTGGTAAAGCTTTAAGGACTGTAAGTTGTAGTTATCTAGTCTAATTCTCATGCATTTGTACTTAATGTTTTTGACATCATCAAATATCTGTTAAACTTGTATATTTTGCTAATTTACAAGTTGGGGGAGATTGTTAGATATATTTGATAATGTCATGGCTAATATGATTTATGTTTAGTTTTTTCAGATCTTACTTAACAGGACAAATCAGTACTTAACTGGGAATCAGTACTTATACTGGAAGTCAGGACTTAAGGATATCAGTACTTATATTATCAGGAGATAATCATCAGAAGATGGATATCAGAACTTAAGTGCTGAAGGACGTTCAGATAAGGACAGTAGCTGATTAAAGGAAAGAAGATCAAGATAAACATAAGAAGAGACATGCATGAAGAAGGAATTCTATGAAGAATAGAATACTTGGAAGAAAAGATATCTGATTGATATATTTTAGGAAGTAGAATTATATTCCATATCAATTAGTGATTATCTTGTAACTGTGTAGTATATAAACATAGACATAGGGTTTACACTATAAGTGTTATCATTATTAGACAAGATTATTCATTGTAACCCTAGCAGCTCTCGTGATATTTGTTCATCACTGAGAGGTAACAGTTCCATACTGTAACAGAGTTTATTATTTCAATAAAGTTTGTTTTCTGTTACTTGAAATATTAAAAGTTCGATTTGATTGTATTTTACACTGTATTCACCCCCTCTACAGTGTGTGTGACCTAACAGTCCTGCCTAACCAAGTTTCTCAGAAAGCTCAGTTGGAAGAAATCCAATCTTCAGTTGAACTTCTTCTTTCTCTCGTACTTCTTGATGATGCCAAAAAGGGGGAGAAGGTAGTTAAGTCCAAATGCTCACCTACTGAAATACTGAAGAAAAAGGATGATAAAAGTGATGACCACGGAAACTCTGATAAGAGTAGAGGTCAAGGAAAAGTTCAAGAAAAATCTTCTACACGGAACAAGTCAAGTTCTGATGCTGTGAATGCTAACAGACTGAAGTCAAGTTCTGATAAACAAAGTCTCATATCAAGTTCTGATATTCTGATTCAGTCAGGATCTAAATACTCTCAGAAGTTTTTACAAACTCTGAAGCTAAAGGGAAAGCAGACTACTATTTATTACAAAAATCCTAAAATTCAGACACTTGATGAGGAGATAGCAAGAAGATTATTTCTGAAACAAAATCCAGGAATGGATTTGGAAACTCTCAAGAAGGAAGAAGCTAGATTTGCTGCTGAGAAGACAAATCTGAAGTCTAAAGCTTCTGATGCAAAGAAACCTCCAAGGCCTAAGAAAAAGGCATTGTGATCAGGGAAAAGTCAAAATCCGAGATTTCAAAGTCCAAGACTAGATCACAAACTGAGATTGGTCCAAAATCAAAAGGAAAAGAAAAGGTTGGTGAACCTTTAAAGATTGAGAAAAAAGATAAGTTCTTCCATTCCAGTCTATCAAACTACAATGCATGATGATGATTTGATAGAAGATGAAACTGTTCAAATTCTGAAGAAAAGAAAGATAATTGAAGAATCTAAAATAACCTCTGAAACTACTCAAGTTGTTCAGAATGAAGAACAGCAAGCTACAGAAGAAACATCAAATTCTGATCAAGTTAATTTGGAAAAGATGACAATTGCTGATAAGAATAAGCTGTTATGGAAGAAAGCTACTCCAGTTGAACCAAAATCCAAATTTCTTGATGAATTAACTTGCAACATTTGGATTGAGATCCAACCAACCTAGAGATAAAGTTGGATTAGGTTCTGATGAAGAGAAAATACAAACAGCAGTAGAATTTACTCTAAGAGATCCTTTCATGTTGACAGACAAATCATATGAACAAATCAAACAAAAGCACCTTGACAAGGTGTTGTCTGCTCAAATCGTGATAGATGCTCATGATAAGGAAAATCTAAAGAAGCCTGTCAGAGAACTTCAACATATTCACTATCTTCTGGAAGTAAAATCTGATGTTACAAGAAGATGGTCAGAATACATTTTGAAGGCTATAAGAGATCTATTCAGAGTCTTTGGTACAAAGACTTCTCAGTATATACCAATGATTACTGAAGATGATGGAAGAGAAATTCCTATGCTGAAGAATTCTGCTAAAGTGGAAGTTATTCTGAAAGGAAAATGCTTATGTTATAATGAAAACTCTTCACATCCTACAGTTATCAGACTTGGTGATGGACTTGAAAGAACATCAATTCAAGTTCTCAGAACTGCCATTTATCAGATTGGTGACAGTAAAGATGAAGAACTAATGCAGGTCAAAGCACAGTTAGTTGAAATTCTGAGAAAAGCTGAAGACAAGCTGGTAAGAGATTTTTTTAAGAATCATTATGGATTCAGATTGATCCAGTGAAGCTGGTAAAGCTATAAGGATTGTAAGTTATAGTTAATAGTCTTATTAAACTCTTATTGCATTTGAACTTAAAAGTTTTTGACATCATCAAATCTATTAACTTGTATATTTCGCACAATTTACAAGTTGGGGGAGATTGTTAGACATATTTGAGATGTCATGTCTAATATATTTTATGTTTAGTTTTCAGATCTTAACAAACAGGAAATATCAGTACTTACTGGAATCAGTACTTACTAGAAGTCAAAACTTAAGGATATCAGGAATTAGATTATCAGAAGATAAAATCAGAAGATGGATATCAGAACTTAAGTACTGGAGGACTAATAGTTAAGGAAGGAAGCTGATTTACAGGAAAGAAGATCGAGACTAATACAAAAAAAAGATATGCATGGAAAGAGTTAGAGGACTTAAAGAATTATATAAGATATCTGATTGATATATTTTAGGAGACAGAATTATATTCCATATCAATTAGAAGTTATCTTGTAACTGTGTACTATATAAACACAGACATAGGTTTATACTATATGTGTTATCATTATCGAGAAGATCATACATTGTAACCTAATAGCTCTCGTGATATTTGTTCATCAATGAGAGAGAACAGTTCCATTGTAACAGAGTTTATTATATCGAATATATATTTGTTTACTGTTACTTGTGTTCGAAATCAATTTGATTGTATTCTACACTGTATTCAATCCCTTTCTACAGTGTTGTGTGACCTAACATACACTATTTCCCTATCTTCCTTAACCTTCCACCAGCGGGCGGCCTCTCTCTTACGAAGGTAAGTGGAAAAAATAGTCTTTTGTACTTCGTCAATCATTTTGAATCTCAAATGATTCCTCTATTTTCTTTAGCCAGACTCTTGCCTCGACTTGGTCAGCTTGTTCCTTGGAACACTGAGAGCTTAGCGACTTAAAGGTCCTGAAAGAATTTTCCACCACACTGTTTCCTCAGGGTGGTGGTTAGGGGTAAAAGTATAAGTTTTGTTTAGGCAGGTCCATGAATTGCCCCATTGGAGTACCGTCCTGGTTCTCCCTAACTTGCTCGACTTCTGTTTTCTCAGTATGAAATGTTTCATCCTTCTCCCATAATTGGGGTTATCTTATTGGTTAAAATCATTGTTTTCCACTTTATTATGTTATGGGCTCCTTCTTTATTAATGGAAACCTCCCTGACTATCACATTCAGGGTTTGCCCTAAATCTTATTCCTCAAACTATGGATTTCATCTAAGATCCAGTCCTTAAGCTCTTAAACGTTTGGAACCCAAAATCTGTAAGAATACCTCATTATTCCCTTATCATCTTTCTCGGTATTAATCTCTTCTCCAGTCATTGGCTCTCTACCTTCATTCATCACTTTTTTCTTGGTACAATATGATATTTTCCCATAATTCAGGCTACATTACAACCTCAAACAGCCTTTCAGTACCGGCTCCGGTTACCTTCACTTCTATTTCCATTTTCTCGAAATCTTTTATCTACTCTCCCGAAGACATTATCATCTTGAGTCTCTCCTTTCTACTAAGGGTGTCATCCACTATATTGGCTTTTCTTGGATGATAAATAATCTCATAATCATAATTCTTGATTAGCTCTAACCACCTCCTCTGGCGCATGTTGAGCTCTTTCTGCGTAAAAATATACTTGAGCTCTTGGGGGTTTGCGTAAACCTCGCACTTCTCTCCATAGAAGTAGTGCCTCCAATCTTTAGGGTAAAACTATTGTCGTGAGCTCAAGATCATGGGGGGGATATAGAATTTTATATTCCCTTAATTGTCTTGACGCGTCATGCCTTACCGTGTTGCATAAGCACGCACCCTAATCCCTTTTGCGAAGCATCACTATGAATCACAAAATCTCCTTTTTCCTTCCGGCAACGCCAACGCAGGGGCCGTCACCAATCTTTTCTTCAGTTCTTGGAAGTTGTTCTCGCATTCCTCTGTCCATTCAAACTTCTCAGTCTTACGAGTAAGCCGCGTTAAACGGGCTGTGATCTTTGCAAAATTTTGAACGAACCTACGGTAGTAACCGGAAATTCCTATATCTTGTAGTTGCCCTGACTATGGTCATCAATTCCTCAGCGATCAAATTTTTACTCTTGTCAGGATCCTCTTCAGGATCCTCCTCAACAATAATCTCTTCTAGGGAAACCTACTCAAAGGCTACATCCTCAACATGAGCATTATCCGGTCCCTCGTTAGGACGCTCTATCGGATCCACAATATGATCTCCAATAAGTAATAAAACATCATCGCGTTGTTTCTCCTCAACCTCAGGGTTCGGAGTCCCGCTACCATATACGATAACGAACTACGCTTCTATCACGATATTCATAAGGTTTCCCGTAAGGGATTTTAACTGTCAGTACTACGCTAGGTAGTCCGACTATGAACTTGGAAAGAGTTTTTATTATCTTAGTGAACTTACTATTTTAATGTCACATCATCTCTAAGGTTTATAACGCTTAGCTCTGATACCATTTCTGTAACACTCCCAAATTCGGGGTCGGGGATTCGGGTTGTCACAAGTTCTATTTCCCTTAATAACACTTAATCTTAATAAACAACCAACTACTGCATACTGTGACCCCACAATATACACACACACCACAACTTATAGTCTCGGAGATGAATACCAAAAATAACACAAGTCATTTTATTCCACAATTATAAGTCATTACACCTCAAAAGGGTTTCTGAATGGATTTACAAATTCTTTGCCATTATTACAATTCATAAATATACATAAGTCTGGTACAGCAAAAGTTGAAAGCCTAGCCTACTGGTAATTCCTACCTCAGCTACAGCGACATCAACTCCTACAGGAAACTGCGGAACGTTTCCTATCCGCTCGCAAATTGGGAGCTTGATCCTTTTCATCTTGTCTATCTGTTGTTGTGTGATGAAAGGAGAAAGTAAGGGTGAGCAACAAGCCCACCAAAATAATATGTATAATAATTAACAATATATGAGCATTCTCATAGTACTCATGAAAGTCTTGGTCAAGGAGAAATGAACCAAGTTGATATCTTAACGCGACCAAGTCGCAAAATATTCAGTATATAGGTATATATACTTTTCAAAATCTTGGAAATCCTCTTCCATGCATAATATAATCATTAACTAGATATAAGTTGAAAAGATGAAGTTATCAGATACTCCAATATACTTATATCTTTTCCAAATACTACTTGAACTACCACCGTTCAAGTTATAATCAGTTTCAAAAGTTCATCACACAGATGAGACTACAAGATATGACTTGAATATATTCAATCTTTAAAATATCATTTGAAAGAAATGAAGTTACGAGATACTTTATTAAGTCTCGATATATATACACCTATATAGATATATATATCTCATACACTCCTTGAAAACCTCTGTTATGAAAATTATAAACAGAGTTTTAATATCCAATGAATTTAGAAAGAAAAAAGCTTAGGCATAAACCCAATATCTTGCTGATCAGGCAAAGATACCCATTAAGTAAACTTTTCTATTGTAGATGGATGAATTCCTCGCTGGTCATCACCCTGGCCGCATTAGGACCTCGCGCTAGACCGTTACCCGTCCACTCACGCGTGGATGGACTGTCACCCAGCCTCTTACACCTTTATAGACCATACCCTGGCATGTCAATTATGCCGACTCAATTAGATGGAGTTACTTCCTGAACATTGGGCAAGTAATCAAATTGTTTTCTCAAAACAGCAACCTCGTTACGAATATAAAATACACCACAGAGCCGGATCCCTTAGATTTTTGAGCGAGTATTCAAGTCATCTTATATTTGAAAACGAGTTTTGGGATCCGCTCTAACTTTAAAAATCATTTTGAAGACTCGAAAACATTTTAAAGAATGTTTAGAGTAATGATGATTTAATAAAATAAACCAGTCCCGATATATTAGAAAATATCTGAATATTATTATTTAAATAATATTCCCATAAAGGTTAATATTTATAAAAATAATTGAATTAGAAGTTTTAAAACTCATACTTGAAACGAATAATAAATAACAAAAGGTATACTTATACGCAAGTACGATCTTTATTTGAATAATCGAAAATAAGTTTAATTATTATTCAAAACTATCGAATATACCTTATTCGATTAATAGTTATAGAAAATTATATATATATATATATACATATATTATACTCGGGAACATCGACTCCCTGTTTAGAAAAATGTTCGCCTTTGGGTCCCCTATACTAAGGGTATACGCAACTACTGTTTATCTCTAGCATAGGTATTATGCAGTTTATAAGCATTTGAATTGATAATATAATATCAAGATTATGAAAAAGGCATGCATATAAATATCAGATCACATGCTCCTATATATCGCAAGACTTTGCTAATAATAACCATGCACTTATCTCAAGATTATGCATCAATATATTACATCACAATAACAGTATAACGGGTAGAAAACTTGCCTGAGTGCTCCGGGGTAGACTTAAGCTTAGAGTGGGTCCGGTAACCTATAAACAACAACATAAGCCAGAAGTAAACCACGGTCGCTTAAGAAACTAGACTTTATCCACTTAGACCCTAACATTCGCTTATACGCTTAACGATGTGCGTTAATCGCTCGCGCTTCCTCGGCTCCACCAATTTTAATAAATTAATCGTTACGAATTTTAAGGCGACTCTTTTGCGAGAACTTTACTAACTGACTAATTAATTTTACATAATTGTTTCGTAATCCAATTAGTCTTTTAAGGGCCTTAAACAAGGTTTCAAAGTTAAGCGAGGGGTAAAGGTTCGTTCGCGAAACACCGTAACTTAAAACGGTGGTTTCTCCTAAACCGTAAATCGGATCTGAGCGAACCACATACCAAAATGAAGCTTACGACATGATCTAGCTAAACATGGCAAGGTTACATATTGGTCAGTGAGCGTTCTCTCCCGAACACTAAGTACAAGCAGTTGAATAAAAACGGGTATTACGACGGCTATGTTTACGTGATTACCAATGTTCATACCACTCCCATTAACCACAAACCAACTCATAACCATCAATACAACAAAATTTCACCTAAACCATACCACATCAGTCCATAACCTCCATATTTTTCAACTCAAACAACCACAATCAAGACCTATGAACTATAATCAAGCTTCAATTACCAAAACACTTCCAAATCAAACCAAACTACTAATAATCACAATCCATGCTTCTCATTTCACAGAACCAACCATTAAACTTACTAACAAATAAAGTAAAGGCTAGGGTTTGAAGTTTATACCTTCCTTGGTAGGTGTTAAGTTTCTAGGAAGCCTTAGGGAGCCTCCTACAAGCTTGATCTTTCCAAAGAAATCAAGAACACAAAGTTAGGTTTTGAAATTTCTAAAAGTCCAATTGAAAGAACTGTAAAAATGAGGGTCTTACCATGCTTATTTGGACGAGACTTGTGAACAAGAGTTGTAGGCCATCTCCATACCTTTACAACGAGCTATAGAACACAACATTTGAGTGAGTATTGAAGGAGATATGGAAGTTTGAAGTTTCTGGTATTGTTTTGGCCGAGAGCTTTTGTTCTTGGAAGCAAAAGTCAACTTCTCTTCTTTTGTTTTATGAAATTATTCTTGGTTGCTTCTATTTTTGTCTTGACAATTGTTTAGCTTTTTACCATGGTTAATTTTTCATGGCCCAAAATCAACCAACAAAATAAAACCCCTTTGTAATGCTTATGTCATCAAGCTTGTGTCATCTTTTTAACACTTTTCTTCCCTTTGTGGTGTGATGACATCATCATCTACTAACCTCTTTGATTAACCCTTAATTACTTGGCTAATGACCGCTTATTTGTTATACGGTTCGCTTATCTTTCGTTCTCGTTTGTCATTTGAGGGATCATATCTGAGATCTTATTTATTGGGTTCCCCTAAACCTTTCTCAATATTTTATATTCCTTTTATGATCCTCTTTTATAATCCTTGAATTTAAATCCTTTTAATCATGTTACCTTATACTAAATTCTTTCAGTATCTGGTGGATTTTCGAGAAAAATCAAAATGTTCGAATTTGGATTCTGACGACATTTACATACACTCATTTACTTTATGGAATACTAATACGATCTTAGAATTTCCATAACAGTACTCCTATATATCGTGGTCTGATAATTTTTCTTAATCAGCATAGTCAGCAAAAGTTACTATTCATCGGGGTTTCAAAAATTTCCAAAAATTGGGGTTATTACACATCATATATTAGACATCAATCGATATTGCCCCTGATGTTAAAAGAAGCAATAACATCATCCCGTATTTTTCTGATGTCTATGTTATTTGAAGACATCGGTTATTTAATAACTGATATCTAAAATTACCAAAAAAAATCTAGGCGCGCTCCTTCGATTTTATTCCCCCCTAGTGAAATATTCTCAGAATTTCCCCTACCAATTTTCCCCCATTTTCAGAAACTAAATTGAGAATAAAACTTTCACTCTCTCTCTCCTCTCACCCCCACCCCCACCTTCACCCTCACCCTCACCCTCACCCTCGACTGAAACACTCTCTCCCCCCCTCTCTCCCTCCCCACCCTCTCTCCCCCCACCCTCTCTCTCCCTCCCTCCACCGAAAGTCTTAAATCTTTCACTGAAGGTTCAGAAGTTCCACAAGATGTTCAACTTGATTTGATTTGTCCGAAGTTCTACTATCACTGACCCGATTCGTTCGAGTGGAAGCTTATTCAATTTGTTCGAAGATATAAATCTCAAATTGGTAAATAAGTAAGGTACAAAAATCGAATTCTTAGTTTCATTTAGTTTTAAATTGGGGATATTTCAATTCTAAACCATAATTTTTTTTAATTTTGTGATATGTTTTTTTCTGACTTTTAGTTAGGGATTTGTTCGAATTGAAGGATTCTTTGTTCAACTGAGGATTTACCTATTTGATATTCTTCGTATGTATTACGGACCTTTGATATTTATTATATTGATCTTGAAATGACCCTTTTATTGATTTTATGGGTATTGTATATTTTTGGGTTTGATTTTGATTTGAATTCTTGATTTTGCATTTTTTTGACTTTGGTTGGATTTAATTTGTAAAGGTGTTAATGGTTTAGATGTATTATTCTTAAATATGATGATTTTGAAATGGAGGTTAGATTAGAGAGTGTAAAGTTAAGGTGTTCTAAGTTGAGTGAGAAAGTGATTCCTGAGACTATATTACAAGTTTGGTTTATTATGTAGTTCTTTTAAATCATAAATGTGCATATTTTAAAACAAATTGATCAGTTTGGTGTTTATGTGACTTCATCATTCACATACATTTTTAAGCACGTTGTGGTTTTCTTTTACAAGCCGCAACATTAAATCTTGTTCTTTTCTGATTAATGTACTAAAATTGGTCATATTTCCTTAATGTTATGTGTCGACCATGGTCCATGTGTATTCGGTGCTCACAACAAAATTGCAGCGGCAAGATTGGAAAAGACCTCGTGCTCCATGTCTATCATTCTTAACTTTTTTTTATTCTTCCAGGAAAGCGATGTACTTGCCATTGAACATTTTGCTGAGGCTATTATCAAGTTAAAAAAAGGAAGACTGATGAATTTAGTGGTAGCTAATTGTAAGTTTATTTTATTCTTCCTGATTACCAAGTATTGTATCCTGGTAAGTGGTTAGTTCAACTACGGAAATTTAAATTTTTTGTAGCTTTGTTGTCTTAACAACTGAACTTGGACAGACTACTTGCAATAAGGTGGGATGAAATAGGCCTAATCAGAGTTTATTCCAAACTACATGTAATATCCCATATATTTTCAAATATTATTATTATTATTTGGAATTGTTTATGTGATTTTATGTAAATTTTTGGTGAATTATCTGAAAAGTAGAATAGATATCTGAATGTTATATGTGACATTATTTGAATATTTGAATTTTTATATGTCCAGAATAAAATATAGATAATTGTGGTATTTTTCTGGTAATTTTTGGAGTGTTATATGATTTTATAATGATTTATGAATTATTAATTATTTTCAGAATAATTATAAAATTATTTTATAAAGCCGGGAATCTTCCAAACTTCAACCGTTTTGCGTTTTTACAACCCGAAACTCTTCCGAAAACTCCTTCCTAACCTAATCTGGTAATTCCGGACATTTTCCGTGTTTTGACTTTTTCGATCCGGATTACGGTTTGACCCGTGCGCGGCCCGGCGCAATATTTTCGATACGATAGTTATTTCGGTAATCAATAAAACCCGTAATCTCGAAAGACGGGATATTTTTACGTTATGTTCATATATGGTGTTTTATAAAAAGCCCGGTTTTGATAATTATCCAATTTTGGTATTGAATCGGATCGTTATTGCAGTTACTTAGCGGCTAAGCAACTAATTTAATGATCCAAAATGATCCAAAACGATCCAGAACGATCCAATATTCCATAAATATAAATAGCCTATTTTTTTATTTCGTTTATTCCGTTTATTCATTTGCAACCAGTTAAAAACACCGTAAATACAGAGAAAAACCCGAGAAAACCAATACGTTCCCGAGAATCAAACACACGAACGAAGGCGTTATCGAACTCCGATTCGGGCGTGCAGCATATCAAAACGAAGCTCTCGAAATCTTCTTTCTGAATCAGTCATCAGTTTCTGCCCAGAAATCACTGTAATTTTCTTATTTAATTATTTATAATCGAATTATTTGATAATTAAATGATGAATTTTTGTTCTTGATGTTGTTGATGTGATTTGATGCTTCCATGTTGAAGAGCATATTTTTCTGGTCGATTTGGTATATTATACTTCAAAAATAGGGTTCGGTATCATATAGAAATTGAGGTTTTAATTTCTGAAAATTTCTTGAATATGTGTTCTTGGTGTTCTTGAAGATTTCTGAGAATCAAACCCAAATTTGAGGGTGATGCAGATTTCAGAATTTGAAGTATGAGTAACCAAAATGTTCAGATTTTCATGTTCTTTCTGTTTATGCCCTCAAATCATTCAAACGATGGGTAATTTATTAATTCCGTAATTTAGGGTTTATACCCGAATTTGGGGGTTTCTTGATTGTTACTTGTTTATTGAATTGGTTTACGCAGAATTATAGATCGTCTTTCTCTGAGTTTAATGGTATTTTTGATTAAATTTATTGTGTCCGATTTGAAGTCGCCGGAAAACCTTGAGTATTCGCCGGCTTCCATGGCGATTTGATCGGAATCGACGAGTTCGAGCTCGTCTATTGCGGTGGTGACTCACTGTGAGTTGCCCAGTTAATTTCTGGATGAATTAGCTAAAGAACGGCCTGGAATGAGAGGATATGACGGCTAGTCGGGGTTCGCCGGAACTCAAGGAACTCGCCGGATTCTGCAAAAAATTCCGGCTTGTTCCTAGGGTTCTTGTTGACCCGGTTTTTTTTTTTTTTTTTTCTTTTTTGACCCGATGGGTTTGATGTTTGACCCGGTTTTGATTTTGTTTTCTGCTATTTCAAAACCAAAAGCTGTTTCTGGATTTTCTTTTTACAAATAATTCAAAAATCCTATTTTTAATTTCTGAAAATTTATTTTTATTTTAAAAATCATTATTTTAATTCTGAAAATTTATTTTAATTCAAAAATAAATCCAAATTATTTAATTAATTAATTTTAGTGAATAATTAATTATTTAATTAGTCAATTAATTTAAATGTTAATTGATTAATTAATTTAATTAGTTATTAATTAATTTTAATTGATTATTTAATTAGATTTAATTATTTATTTTTGATTTAAAAATTCCGAAAAATAGTTTCGAGCTTTAAAACATTATTTTAAATTATTTTCCAAACTCGATAATTTTTACAAAATTATTTTCGAGTGTTCGAGCCCTATTATTTAATTATTAAATGATTCGGAGACCCGTTTTATTCCGAAAAATGTTCAAAAATTCATAATAAATCAACCGTTTGTCCGTTTAATACGAAACGAACGCGTACAGATTCAGAAAAATATTGCGCTTTTAATAAAAATACTTTGAGACCTAATTTCTTTTGTATTGCAATGTCATTTGATTTGTGTATCAGTTTAAGTCGGTATCTGATCGGTAAATGCTAATATTGACCTAATTTTCATTCTGAACGCACTGAGATGTATCTCTTAATGATTTGACTTATGTGTTACATAAAATATGTGAGTACGTGTTATATAAATGTCATGATTACGTGTTACGTGATATGCATGCTATCTGTTATAATTTTAAAATGCCATGCTAGTTATAAACGATCGGGTAGATGTCAAGACGTATAGTTACGTCGATTAAGTTTAGATCTGTCAATTAAGATAGTCCTTTTGTTTATAGAATCAAGTAGCAAGGAGCGCAGTCAAGTGTTAGACGGAGATAGTAGCCAGCAGATAGAAACAGAGTTAAAGTAAAAGATTATTGAGCATACCAGGCAAGTACCCTAACTTCACTTATTGTTCCAGTGACGTTTATTTTGAATCTTATTATGCAAATATTTATATGTTCACATGCCATTCAAGTGTTATTGACTCTAAATTTATCCTTTTAATTTCTCTACTATTCTAAGTTCAGAATAGTTAAATATTTTTACATTTCGCTATAACTTACTCTATACAGTGAAGCTTTGAATTGAGACTAGCGAATAACTAATTGTTCTGGTTATTTCGCCATTGGTTGTTGAGAAAACTCCGGACCATGAGAAATGGGGAGTTATGTGGTTAAGGATGTCATTTGATTCGACTCCTTTGACGGAAAATGGTTTTATGGGTTGGATGGTTGCGTAAGAGGCCGTGGCGGCGGTCCAGTGTGAGCTATGTGTTATACAGAATATAACACCTTGCTAGGCCAATATGTGCCTTGGGTACCTTTTGTTTAGTTGGATATGTTTCGGCATACCGGTGTTGCTCCGCGGCTGATCACCGGCGGCAACACACCGTCGTTCGAGGATTCCAATCCCAAAACATAATATATTGCAAATGTTGTTTATTATCAAATTTATATCAGTTTTGATACTGCTCAATTATTGTAGTTGGTTTTGTTCATCAGATATACTGTTGTTATTCCAAATCATAAGCTATTTACTACTTGCTGAGCATTTCTTTCGCTCATACTTGTTTCTTATCTTGATTCTTTCAGTTAGGCCAGAGCAAGCTTAAGTTCCAAGTTTGACCAGAAGTCGTGTGTTTGTAAATAGTTGGTGTGTTTCCAGGTAGACTGTTTTGGGACGCTTGGATAGTCTAGCGGTTTGTAGTATAATTTGAATAATCTGTAAAACTAATTAGACTATGGTTTGTAATAACACTTGATTTGTAGTAGTGCCTGTTCCATACTATAACCTGTGATCGATCCAGTGCAGGTAAAGGGGTCGTATTTATTTTATTATTCCGCTGTGGTTATTTTATTTTAGTTTATTGGCGAGTGACCCCCAAATCTAGACCCCGGGTTTGGAGGGCGTCACAGGTTGGTATCAGAGCTACAAGTTATAGTCACTGAAACAGGCGTAGGATTGTCATAGATGAGTCATAGGAAGATCACATAAGATAGGCGCGTGTAGTTTAGCTTTTATAGGATTAAATTTAGGATGTTGGGTTGGGTTATAGTTAAGTTGTTAGGTTTCCTGTTTTGCGTTTAGCTTTAGGCCTTGTGTCATTGCCCTGTTATTTTGTTGGTTTAGTTGAGATTTTAAGTAAGGATTTATAAGGTTTGGATAATTCGGAGTAAATTTTCTTTATGTTATTATTCTCGAGATAATAAGCAGGATTATGTGATAATCATGTCGCTTGTGTTAATATGGTAGCAAGTTTATGATATTTTGAGAAGAGATAGTGTTTGCGAACTTTAATATGCTAAGGAATTGCTACATATTTGACACAATGCTTGACAGATTATTATATATATTGCTTGTTTCTTACCAGAATAATGGCACCAAAGAGAAGGAATAATTCAGGAGAGGGTAGTACCGAGAGCCGTACAGATCCAGCGATTATCCAGATGTTGGGACTGATGCAGCAGCAGATGTTACATCTTACGCAGCAGCAACAGCAGCAGCGAGCAGCACCACCTGCAGTGACTTTTAAGCAGTTTCAAGCAGTGAAGCCACCTGAGTTCAAGGGAAGTGCTGATCCTGTGGAAGCCAATGCATGGCTCAAGGAAATGGAAAAGGCTTTTGAATTAGTCGGAGCAGGAACTGAGCAGAAGACCAAGTTTGCAAGCTACTTTTTGAAGGGTGAGGCGAATTATTGGTGGGAATCCACGCGAGCATTGGAAGGAGGTGAGTTTATAACTTGGGAGAGATTCACAGAGTTGTTCCTGGAGAAATATTTCCCGAGGTATATGAAGAATCAAATGGAGATTAAGTTCTTGAATCTGACCCAGGGTGATCTTACCGTGGCTGAGTACGAGGCTAAGTTCACCGAGTTAGCAAGGTTCGTGCCAGACCAGGTTGATACAGATGAAAAGAAAGCCAGAAGATTTGAACAGGGATTGAAGTTTTGGATTCAGAACAGAGTGGCCATGTTTGAGTTGACTTCATATGTGGCAATGGTTCAGAAGGCAATGGTGATTGAGAGTAGGAGTGATATGTCTCAGAAAGGAAATGATGGGAAGAAAAGGAAAATGGAAACCTCAGAGGGAGGTCAGCAGTCAAGTAATTTTCAGGGCCATTTCAACAAAAGGCCAGGATTTCAGGGTAATAGGAATGTGGGATTCAAGAGACCACAATCAGGAAATGGAGGACAAGGCAACCGTTTTCAGAATTCAAATCAACAGAGACCCAATCGTCCACCTGCATCAGAGTGCAAATTTTGTGGTAGAAGGCATTTTGGGATTTGTAAGGCTAATGTGTTGTGTTATAAGTGCAATCAGAAGGGACACTATGCTAATGAGTGTCGAAGTCAGGCTACAGCTCAGAGATCAGGGACAGTGTGCTTTAAATGTGGAAAGATGGGGCATATTGCCAGGGACTGCCAGACAATTGAACCAACTGCTAATGTGCCAAGGATTGAAGGACCACCAACAAAGGACCAGCCGAAGGCTAGGACATTCAATATGACTATGAAGGATGCTGTTCAGAGTTCAGACGTGGTGGCAGGTACGCTTCCAGTCAACTCCATAGATGCTAAAGTTTTATTTGACTCTGGAGCTACGAGGTCATTTATTTCTCAAAGTTTTGTCGATAAACTGCATTGTGAAGTTAAATTGTTAGAACAAGCATTAATGATAGAGTTAGCTAATAAGGATCAAGTTTCCGTCGACCGAGTGTGCCCGAAGTGTAATATTGAGGTAGGAGGACATCATTTCTATGCCGACTTAATACCTTTTAAGTTGGGAGAATTTGATGTTATTTTAGGAATGGATTGGTTGTCAGAAAATAACGCTCAGATTGATTGTAAGAATAGGAAAGTGAGACTTCAGACCCTGGATAGTAAGAAGAAGGTAATATTTCGAGGAAATAAGCAAGAGAAGAAGTTCTTAACGATCGCTCAAGTGAAGAAGTTATTACGACAGAATTGCGAAGCATATTTGGCCCATGTGATAGACACCAGTAAGGAAGTTCCAACACTAGGAGCAATTCCAATTGTCAACGAATTTTCAGATGTCTTTCCAGACGATCTACCAGGATTACCTCCCGACAGAGAAATTGAGTTTGCAATTGATCTAGCACCCGGAACAGAACCAGTTTCTAAAGCTCCGTACCGGATGGCACCAGTGGAAATGAAAGAATTGGCAACTCAGCTGCAAGATCTTTTAGAGAAAGGAGTAATAAGACCCAGTGTATCCCCATGGGGCGCACCAGTACTGTTTGTCAAGAAGAAGGACGGAAGTATGCGATTGTGTATCGACTATCGAGAACTGAATAAGCTAACCATTAAGAACAAGTATCCGTTACCAAGGATCGATGATTTGTTTGACCAATTGAGAGGCGCTGTATGGTTTTCTAAGATTGATTTAAGATCCGGATATCATCAGCTAAAGATCAAGCCTGAAGACATTCCGAAGACCGCATTTAGAACCAGATATGGGCATTATGAGTTTCTAGTGATGGCATTTGGATTAACCAACGCACCAGCAGCTTTCATGGATCTAATGAATCGAGTATTTAAGAAGTATTTGGATAAATTCGTGATCGTGTTTATAGACGACATTTTGATCTATTCCAAAACAGAAGAGGAGCATGTAGAGCATTTGAGGATAGTTCTGGAGATACTGCGACAAGAGAAGTTATACGCAAAGTTTTCCAAGTGTGAATTTTGGTTAAAAGAAGTACGATTTCTTGGGCACGTGATTAGCAATAAAGGAGTGGAAGTGGATCCAGCAAAGATTGAAGCCATAATCAACTGGGAGAGGCCAAAAACACCAACGGAAGTAAGAAGTTTCATGGGATTGGCAGGTTACTACAGAAGATTTGTGCAAGATTTTGCAAAGATAGCTACGCCATTGACAAAGCTCACCAGGAAGAATCAGAAATTTGAATGGGATGAGAAATGCGAAGAAAGTTTCCAGGAATTAAAGAATAGATTAGTATCTTCTCCAGTGCTAGTCTTGCCAGATGATCAAGGAAATTTTGTAATTTATAGTGACGCATCGTACAAAGGACTGGGATGTGTTTTGATGCAGCATGACAAGGTGATAGCCTACGCTTCAAGACAATTGAAACCACACGAAGAAAAGTATCCAACGCATGATCTGGAATTGGCAGCCATAGTATTTGCATTGAAGATTTGGAGGCATTATCTTTATGGGGAGAAGTGCGAGATCTACACGGACCACAAGAGTTTAAAATATATCTTTACTCAGAAGGAATTGAACATGAGGCAGAGGAGATGGCTAGAACTAATCAAGGATTACGACTGTACTATTAACTATCATCCAGGCAAAGCAAATGTGGTGGCCGACGCTCTGAGCAGAAAAGAAAGGTTAAACATGATAACTTCATCTGAGGAATTAATCAGGGAATTTGAGAAGCTGGAAATAGAGGTTAATATTCCAAGTATATCTACAGAGGTATTGTGTGCAATGTCTTTTCAACCAGAATTATTAGAGAAAATAAGAAGATGTCAGGAAGAAGTGATGAGCCATGAACGAGACAGTTTGACAGGAGAAGAAATAGGGAGTCAAAAGGATGATAAAGGGATATTAAGATTTTCTTCCAGAATATGGATACCCAATGTAGCCGAGCTGAAAGATGAAATTCTTCGAGACGCTCACAACTCTAGATATTCAATTCATCCCGGGAGTACGAAGATGTATAGAGACTTAAGAGAAAACTTTTGGTGGCCAAGCATGAAAAAGGAAATTGCAGAATGGGTAAGTAAGTGTTACACTTGCCAGCGAGTCAAAGCGGAACATCAAAGGCCCAGTGGACTGATACAACCATTGGACATTCCAGAATGGAAATGGGAGCATATAGCGATGGATTTCGTAGTTGGATTACCAAGGACCAGGGCGAATCATGATGCTATTTGGGTTATTATCGACAGATTGACGAAGTCGGCGCATTTTCTTCCTATCAACGAGAGATTCTCAATGGATAAATTGGTACGGTTATATCTTAAAGAAATTGTGACAAGACACGGAGTTCCAGTATCCATAGTTTCAGACCGAGATCCTCGATTTAACTCAAGATTTTGGAGAAGTTTTCAAGATTGTCTCGGAACGAAGCTGAACATGAGTACCGCGTATCATCCGCAGACAGACGGTCAAAGTGAAAGAACGATTCAGACTATTGAAGATATGCTAAGGGTATGTGCACTAGATTTTGAAGGTAGTTGGGACGAGCATTTGCCATTAGTTGAATTCTCCTACAACAACAGCTATCATGTCAGTATTGGAATGCCACCTTATGAAGCTTTGTACGGTAGAAGATGCAGATCTCCAATATGTTGGGAAGAAGTTGGTGAAAGAAAGATTTTGGGTCCAGAATTGATCCAACAGACGAAGGAGAAAATAGAACTCATTCGGAAAAGATTAACAGCAGCTCAAGATCGTCAACGCAAATATGCTGATCCTACCAGAAAAGATATGGAATTTGAAGTTGGAGAGGCAGTACTATTAAAGGTCTCACCTTGGAAAGGTTTATCAAGATTTGGAAAAAAAGGAAAGTTGAGTCCGCGTTATGTTGGCCCTTTTGAGATTTTGAAGCGTGTAGGAAAGGTTGCTTACGAATTAGCGTTACCCCCTCACATGCAACATATTCACAACGTGTTCCACGTGTCAATGTTGAAGCATTATTTGCCTGATTCGAACCATGTGATAGAATACGAGCCAATCGAGATCCAACCAGATTTATCTTTTGTAGAGCAACCAGTGCAGATTTTAGATAAGAAAGAAAGAGTACTTAGGAATAAGTCTGTATCTTTAGTGCGAGTCTTGTGGAGGAATCCCAAGGTTGAAGAGTCGACTTGGGAGTTGGAAAGCGAAATGCAATCCAAGTATCCTCATTTGTTTTCCTAGGCTGATTCTGAGGACAGAATCCTGTTAAGGGGGGTAGATTGTAATATCCCATATATTTTCAAATATTATTATTATTATTTGGAATTGTTTATGTGATTTTATGTAAATTTTTGGTGAATTATCTGAAAAGTAGAATAGATATCTGAATGTTATATGTGACATTATTTGAATATTTGAATTTTTATATGTCCAGAATAAAATATAGATAATTGTGGTATTTTTCTGGTAATTTTTGGAGTGTTATATGATTTTATAATGATTTATGAATTATTAATTATTTTCAGAATAATTATAAAATTATTTTATAAAGCCGGGAATCTTCCAAACTTCAACCGTTTTGCGTTTTTACAACCCGAAACTCTTCCGAAAACTCCTTCCTAACCTAATCTGGTAATTCCGGACATTTTCCGTGTTTTGACTTTTTCGATCCGGATTACGGTTTGACCCGTGCGCGGCCCGGCGCAATATTTTCGATACGATAGTTATTTCGGTAATCAATAAAACCCGTAATCTCGAAAGACGGGATATTTTTACGTTATGTTCATATATGGTGTTTTATAAAAAGCCCGGTTTTGATAATTATCCAATTTTGGTATTGAATCGGATCGTTATTGCAGTTACTTAGCGGCTAAGCAACTAATTTAATGATCCAAAATGATCCAAAACGATCCAGAACGATCCAATATTCCATAAATATAAATAGCCTATTTTTTTATTTCGTTTATTCCGTTTATTCATTTGCAACCAGTTAAAAACACCGTAAATACAGAGAAAAACCCGAGAAAACCAATACGTTCCCGAGAATCAAACACACGAACGAAGGCGTTATCGAACTCCGATTCGGGCGTGCAGCATATCAAAACGAAGCTCTCGAAATCTTCTTTCTGAATCAGTCATCAGTTTCTGCCCAGAAATCACTGTAATTTTCTTATTTAATTATTTATAATCGAATTATTTGATAATTAAATGATGAATTTTTGTTCTTGATGTTGTTGATGTGATTTGATGCTTCCATGTTGAAGAGCATATTTTTCTGGTCGATTTGGTATATTATACTTCAAAAATAGGGTTCGGTATCATATAGAAATTGAGGTTTTAATTTCTGAAAATTTCTTGAATATGTGTTCTTGGTGTTCTTGAAGATTTCTGAGAATCAAACCCAAATTTGAGGGTGATGCAGATTTCAGAATTTGAAGTATGAGTAACCAAAATGTTCAGATTTTCATGTTCTTTCTGTTTATGCCCTCAAATCATTCAAACGATGGGTAATTTATTAATTCCGTAATTTAGGGTTTATACCCGAATTTGGGGGTTTCTTGATTGTTACTTGTTTATTGAATTGGTTTACGCAGAATTATAGATCGTCTTTCTCTGAGTTTAATGGTATTTTTGATTAAATTTATTGTGTCCGATTTGAAGTCGCCGGAAAACCTTGAGTATTCGCCGGCTTCCATGGCGATTTGATCGGAATCGACGAGTTCGAGCTCGTCTATTGCGGTGGTGACTCACTGTGAGTTGCCCAGTTAATTTCTGGATGAATTAGCTAAAGAACGGCCTGGAATGAGAGGATATGACGGCTAGTCGGGGTTCGCCGGAACTCAAGGAACTCGCCGGATTCTGCAAAAAATTCCGGCTTGTTCCTAGGGTTCTTGTTGACCCGGTTTTTTTTTTTTTTTTTTTCTTTTTTGACCCGATGGGTTTGATGTTTGACCCGGTTTTGATTTTGTTTTCTGCTATTTCAAAACCAAAAGCTGTTTCTGGATTTTCTTTTTACAAATAATTCAAAAATCCTATTTTTAATTTCTGAAAATTTATTTTTATTTTAAAAATCATTATTTTAATTCTGAAAATTTATTTTAATTCAAAAATAAATCCAAATTATTTAATTAATTAATTTTAGTGAATAATTAATTATTTAATTAGTCAATTAATTTAAATGTTAATTGATTAATTAATTTAATTAGTTATTAATTAATTTTAATTGATTATTTAATTAGATTTAATTATTTATTTTTGATTTAAAAATTCCGAAAAATAGTTTCGAGCTTTAAAACATTATTTTAAATTATTTTCCAAACTCGATAATTTTTACAAAATTATTTTCGAGTGTTCGAGCCCTATTATTTAATTATTAAATGATTCGGAGACCCGTTTTATTCCGAAAAATGTTCAAAAATTCATAATAAATCAACCGTTTGTCCGTTTAATACGAAACGAACGCGTACAGATTCAGAAAAATATTGCGCTTTTAATAAAAATACTTTGAGACCTAATTTCTTTTGTATTGCAATGTCATTTGATTTGTGTATCAGTTTAAGTCGGTATCTGATCGGTAAATGCTAATATTGACCTAATTTTCATTCTGAACGCACTGAGATGTATCTCTTAATGATTTGACTTATGTGTTACATAAAATATGTGAGTACGTGTTATATAAATGTCATGATTACGTGTTACGTGATATGCATGCTATCTGTTATAATTTTAAAATGCCATGCTAGTTATAAACGATCGGGTAGATGTCAAGACGTATAGTTACGTCGATTAAGTTTAGATCTGTCAATTAAGATAGTCCTTTTGTTTATAGAATCAAGTAGCAAGGAGCGCAGTCAAGTGTTAGACGGAGATAGTAGCCAGCAGATAGAAACAGAGTTAAAGTAAAAGATTATTGAGCATACCAGGCAAGTACCCTAACTTCACTTATTGTTCCAGTGACGTTTATTTTGAATCTTATTATGCAAATATTTATATGTTCACATGCCATTCAAGTGTTATTGACTCTAAATTTATCCTTTTAATTTCTCTACTATTCTAAGTTCAGAATAGTTAAATATTTTTACATTTCGCTATAACTTACTCTATACAGTGAAGCTTTGAATTGAGACTAGCGAATAACTAATTGTTCTGGTTATTTCGCCATTGGTTGTTGAGAAAACTCCGGACCATGAGAAATGGGGAGTTATGTGGTTAAGGATGTCATTTGATTCGACTCCTTTGACGGAAAATGGTTTTATGGGTTGGATGGTTGCGTAAGAGGCCGTGGCGGCGGTCCAGTGTGAGCTATGTGTTATACAGAATATAACACCTTGCTAGGCCAATATGTGCCTTGGGTACCTTTTGTTTAGTTGGATATGTTTCGGCATACCGGTGTTGCTCCGCGGCTGATCACCGGCGGCAACACACCGTCGTTCGAGGATTCCAATCCCAAAACATAATATATTGCAAATGTTGTTTATTATCAAATTTATATCAGTTTTGATACTGCTCAATTATTGTAGTTGGTTTTGTTCATCAGATATACTGTTGTTATTCCAAATCATAAGCTATTTACTACTTGCTGAGCATTTCTTTCGCTCATACTTGTTTCTTATCTTGATTCTTTCAGTTAGGCCAGAGCAAGCTTAAGTTCCAAGTTTGACCAGAAGTCGTGTGTTTGTAAATAGTTGGTGTGTTTCCAGGTAGACTGTTTTGGGACGCTTGGATAGTCTAGCGGTTTGTAGTATAATTTGAATAATCTGTAAAACTAATTAGACTATGGTTTGTAATAACACTTGATTTGTAGTAGTGCCTGTTCCATACTATAACCTGTGATCGATCCAGTGCAGGTAAAGGGGTCGTATTTATTTTATTATTCCGCTGTGGTTATTTTATTTTAGTTTATTGGCGAGTGACCCCCAAATCTAGACCCCGGGTTTGGAGGGCGTCACACTACAGGTCCAATAACTTGATTACACGGATCATTTCTGTTTATTCACTACAAGAAAAAGTTTAATAGAAAGGTAACTTGATCATAGGAAGGTTTTATCTCCTTGCATCTAGCATCTTTACAGTTTCAAAAATAGTTGAGTAATATTTATTTTGTTGATATTACAGAGAAAACTACTACCAGGAAGGTAATATTGTACACCCAAGACTCAAGGTAATGGATACCTACACGTGGGCACTTGGCACTTGGGCTAGATGGGTTGATAAAAATATATATAAAGAGAAAATTCAGGTTATCTTCAGAGGTTACTCATAACCCATTTCAGGTAATTACTGTTTCCTTTTGTCTTGTCATCTGGTTACTTGTAGATGTCCTTGTATTCTAATATCTAATAGTTGTGTGTGAAGAATATTTACTTTAAATCTCTCATATCTATTTAATTTATATGTCTTACAACTTGAAAAGTAATTACTAATATTTAAAATAAGTTTGCTTTAACGCACCATGTCGCTTACAATTTAATATCTCATAGTTAATTATTAAAATCAAGAATCTTGTTACAAAGGCAAACCCGGGAATAATAGAATGGTTTGACAACATGGTTGTTTATGTGATTTTTGTCAAACTTCATTCCTGCTGAAGTTGGGTATAGAGCTGCTCTGAGTTTAATCATGGTCTTGAAAGATCTAACCTTTTTCTTGCACAAAGCACTCTAGAAAAGCCTCTATGTGATATCCAGCGCACTCTACTACTTCTACTAGATATGAGTGTGTTTATAAGAAATTAATCTGAGTAGTATATTATCATCTATAGTATTCTTGCTGAATTCTTCTCGTGGCTCTCACACATAAATTCACGTTTAGGCAGAGAAGCTCAGAAGTGTGCATATAGAAGGTGGTGTTGGGATTGTAGCTGTACAAATTGGGAAGGTCTGTGGAGCCACTATCATTGCATTTGCTAGGTATTATTAGCCTTAGTTCATCGGTGCAGTTTTTATGAGAGAGTATGTTCCTTAAATGAGCAAGTTATGTCAAGATGTTTATTAGATATCGTGATCTCTCAGTCAAATTTGCATGATCCACCAAAAGTGTTCCCTTTTACAAACAAAAATTTTGACTTTGGTTGAAATTAATATTACATTATTGAAAATCACTTATAAGAATAACTTGTATAACCTATCCATCAAGAACTGTATGAACATCATGTTTTATCATTAAAAATAGTGCCAACTTGAATATTGTTGTGTTTGTCATATATGGGTACACTACGAACACACAATAGAGTTTCTTAGAACCAAACCATTTTTACGTTCTGACTTTTATGTATGATTTTCTGAGTATTGCATGAATGCTTACACACATGATTGATCATAATGCAGAATTGGACAATCCATGGGCTTTACTGGAGAAATATAGTATGTCATGATTACCATGAGATAAAAAATCAAGAAAGTACACAAGTCTTGGATGTCGGTGCTATCCCCCGTTCACTGCCTGTTATTCTGAAAGATGATCTCGTAGACATTGTTAAAGATGGAGGTAGAACATCTCTGAAGGTCATAATTATTAAATTGTATTATTTTCTTTGTTTTAATTATTGTTCTGCATCAAGATTTAAAGGTTGCACAATGATGAACACTTGTACTTCTGGAAATTAGGAAATGTTGTAATCTAGTTGTAATCTAATCTCCACTAATAAGAAGATGGGCATTTACTTACATTTTCTTAAACCAAAGTATTGCTTAATTATTTATGGTTTACATGAGAGATTATTATTTCAGAAGAATAAATGAGCTCAAGTCAGATATAAATATCCCAGATTATACTATTATGAAATTTAAAAAGTTCCGGTCAGATTTTGGAGATACCCCTCTGACAGGTATGTTAGATATATTTGAGATGTCATGTCTAATCTGTTGTGTTTAGTTTCAGAACTTAATAACAGGATTTACTGGAAATCAGAACTTACTGAAGTCAGAACTTATATCAGAATTTAAGACCGTCAGGATTTATATCGGGACTTAAGTGCGGATACTTCAGATAAGGAAAGCAGCTGATTTACAGGAAAGGATCGTGACTAAAACAATAGAAGATATGCATGAAGAGTTAGAAGACTAGAATACTTGTAAAAGATAATATCTGATTGATATATTTTAGGAGACAAAATTATATTCCATATCAATTAGAAGATATCTTGTAACTGTGTACTATATAAACACAGCTTAGGGTTTACACTATATGTGTTATCATTCACGAGAAAGATTATATATTGTAACCTAGGAGCTCTTAGTGATATTGTTCATCACTGAGAGAGAACAAATGTTCTATTGTAACAGAGTTTATTATATTGAATATACTTGATTACTATTACATACTTGTGTTCGAAATCGATTTGATTGTATAAACACTATATTCAACCCCCTTATATAGTGTTGTATGACCTAACAAGTGGTATCAGAGCCTTTCTATTAACACACATACATTAAGATCCAAACAATCAATCATTTCTGAAGAAACACAAACTCCAACTAAGCCCACCAAAACTCAAGATACTCAAAACACTCAAACCCACAGTCGATATAAGACTATTAGGGTTCCCATACTGAGACCATCTGAGTATCCCATATGGAAAGTGAAGATGGCTATGTTTCTGGAAGCTACAGATCTAGAATACCTTGATAGAATTAATGAAGGGCCATATAAGCCTACCAAGCTCTCTGTTGTAGTTGTTGATCAACCAGCAAAGACCATACCAAAGAAGAAAGGTGAATACACACCTGAAGATATCTCATCTATTGCCAATGATGCAAGGGTAAGGCATTTGCTGCATAGTGCAATTGATAATGTCATGTCAAATAGGGTAATTGGATGCAAGATTGTAAAGGAGATATGGGATTCTTTGGAAACAAGATGCCAGGGAACTGATGCAATCAAAAAGAACAGGAAGACTATACTCACATAAGAGTATGAGCACTTTGACTCAAAAGCTGATGAGTCATTAACTGATTTGTATGAAAGGTTTGCCAAACTCTTGAATGATCTGTCACTGGTGGACAAGGAATATGATCTTGAAGATTCAAATCTAAAATTCCTTTTAGCTCTTCCTGAAAATTGGGATTTGAAGTCTACTACCATAAGAGACAACTATGACCTTACTGAAACTACTCTTGATGAAATTTATGGTATGCTCAAGACTCATGAACTTGAGATGGATCAAAGGAGCAAGAGGTATGGAAGAAAGTCAAGAACAGTTGCTCTTAAAGCTAAGGAGGAATCTCCTAAAGTTGTTATCTCAAAAAGGGGCAAGGGAAAGAATGTCATCATAAAGTCTGATTCAGAATCATCAGATTCTGATGATGATGATTCAGAAACTGAAAGTTTACCTGAAGTGAAGGTCGATGCAGAGATGATGCAACTGTGTGCTCTTATGGTGAAGGGTATCACAAAGATAGCCTACAAGAAATTCAGAAAGGGCAAGAAGTTTTCCAGGAAAGGTGGAAGTTCTGATAAGAAAGGGTTCAGAAAGTCTGAAGGAAAAGGAGGAAAGCCTGACAGAGGAGACAACTCAAATGTCAAATGCTACAATTATGGTGAAAGAGGCCACATATCTCCTGACTGCAAGAAAGGAAAAGGTGATAAAGGCAAGGCACTTGTCACAAAGAAGAAAAGCTGGACAGACACTTCAGATTCTGAAAATGAGGTGAACTACCTTGATGGCAAATGCTAATAGCAGTACTGACACTGCTGAATTGAAGGTACCTCAAACAACTTTTCCTTTTCATATTGATGATATTACTGAGTTGAGATTATATCTTAAAACCATGTTCATTAGTTTTAGAGATCAGACTTTAACACATGAAAGATTAACATCTGAAAGTCTTGCACTTAGAAACAGAAATGACTATTTATAAAAAGAGTTAGTTATGTTCCATCAAACTCAGAAAGAAAAAGATGATAAAGTAGAAAAGGAAAATGTGTTATCTAAACCAAACTCTACCAAGAAAGCTGAAAAGCCTAAAGTTAATCCTGTTAAGTTTGTAGCAAAAACTGTAATGTCTGATTCTGAAAAGATGAAAGATTTTAGAACAGAAGTCAAAGAAAAGTCAATTTCTGACAAATTAAAATAAGACAAACCAGCTCCAGTAAATATAGGTTTAATGACAAAGAAGCAGCTTAAGCATAAACTGAAAGAGATTGGAAATATGAACAAGGTAAAGGAAGCTAGAAAAAATAGGAATGGAAAGGAATGTGTGAATAAAAGCAATAATTATATGCCTGTTCCTAATGCTCCTATAAAGAAATGCTATAACTGTGGAAACGCTAACCATCTTGCTTCTTTTTGCAGGAAAAATAAAGATATAAACTCTTTACCTCCTAAATCAGGAGTTAAGAGTCAGTATGTTAGGTTTAAACCACAAAATCCTTATTTTCATTGTGGTAGTTTATGGAATTCCATTTATACTTATAAGGAATATCATAGTTTGTACTATGATTATTATCAAATAAAACCTTCTTTAAAGAAAGTTAGTGTAATTCCTTCTAGTATAAAGTCTGATGCAAAGTTTGATATAAAGTCTGATAAACAACATGTTAGCATAAACTTTGAAACTAAATCCGCTGCAAATGCTAACAAACTTAAAAAGGCCAAAGGATCCAAGCAAGTCTGGGTCCTTAAAACTAACCAATAGTGGTATTTGTGATTGCAGGGCAACAGGAAAAACATCCTAGTTCTGGACAGTGGATGTTCAGGACATATGACTGGAAATAAAACCCTTCTATCAGACTTTATGGAGAAAGCTGGCCCAGGAGTTTCTTATGGAGATGGCAACATGGGAAAAACTCTGGGATATGGCAATATCAATCTTGGGAATGTCAAAATTGAATCAGTAGATCTTGTCTCAGGACTTAAACACAATCTGCTAAGTGTGAGTCAAATCTGTGACAGAGGTTATCATGTGGATTTCTTTGAAGAACACTGTGAAGTTGTAAGTAATTCTACAGGAAAAGTGGTTCTGAAAGGTTACAGACATGGTAACATATATGAAGCCAGACTTTCAACAAACTCTGATGGTTATGCAATCTGTCTGTTAAGTAAAGCATCAATTGAAGAAAGCTGGAATTGGCACAAGAGACTCTCTCATTTAAATTTTAACAACATAAATGAGCTAGTAAAGAATGATCTTGTGAGAGGACTGCCAAAATCAGTATTTGCTCCTGATGGTCTTTATGATTCATGTCAAAAGGCAAAACAAATAAAATCTTCATTCAAGAGCAAAACTGAATCCTCAATTCTTGAGCCTTATCACTTACTGCATGTTGATCTATTTGGTCCAGTCAATGTCATGTCAATTGCAAAGAAGAAATATGCTATGGTTATAGTGGATGAGTTCACAAGATACACTTGGGTGTATTTCTTGCACAAGAAGAATGAATCTGCATCTACTCTAACTGATCATGTCTGACAGCTTGATAAATTGGTCAAAGATTCTGTTAAGATAATAAGAAGTGATAATGGCACTGACTTCAAGAATTCAATCATGGAAGAGTTCTGCAAAGAGCATGGAATAAAGCAGGAATTTTCTGCACCTGGAACTCCACAGAAAAATGGAGTTGTACAAAGAAAGAACATGACTCTCATTGAAGCTACATGAACTATGCTTGATGAAGCAAAGATACCAACCTACTTTTGGGCTGAAGCTGTGCAGACTGCTTGTTTTACACAGAATGCTACACTCATAAAAAAGCATGGAAAAACACCATATGAGATGGTGAAGAAAAAGAAGCCAAATCTGAAATACTCTCATGTATTTGGATGTAAGTGTTTTGTTCTTAAGACTCATCTTGAACAGCTGTCAAAATTTGATCTAAAAGCTGATGAAGGAATTTTTGTTGGATATCCACTTTCCACAAAAGCCTTCAGAGTCTACAATTTAAGAACAAGGGTTGTCGTGGAATCTATCAATGTATCTTTTGATGATAAAAAGATTACTGGACTTAAAGATTTCAATGATCATGATCAGCAGAGATTTGAAAATGAAGATTTAAATTCTGATTCTGTAAATTCTGATGACCTAAGTCCTGATCTTGTAAGTTCTGACAGGTTAAATTTTGATTTCATTAAAACTATGGTAACTACTCCACGGGAAAATTCACCTGTTCAGGGGGAGCAAGCTAATGATCCTACCACATCTCAAGACTCTCAAGAAACATCAGAACCTATCACTGGCTCTTCAAGTTCTGATTCATCAAGTTCTGATGAGCCAAATTCTGATAATTCTGGAAACTCTGATTTTTCAATTCCTGAAGGATCCAACTCAAATTCTGAAATTTCAGAGAGCATAACTTCAGGGGGAGCATCAAAAAATGCTTATGGGGACAACATGGATCATGTGGGAGGATCCAGTTCTAAAGAACAACTTCCATCTACAAGGAAGTGGACTCAAGCACATACACCTGACTTAATAATTGGAGATCCTGAAGCAGGTGTCAGAACTAGAACATCAACATCAAATGAATGTCTTTATCATTCCTTTCTATCTCAGGCTGAACCAAAGAAAGGTGGAAGAAGCTCTTCAAGATGCTGATTGGGTGCAAACAATGCAGGAAGAGTTAAATGAATTTGAAAGAAATAAAGTTTGGACCCTAGTTCCAAGACTAAAGAACAGATCTATTATTGGCACAAAATGGGTGTTCAGAAACAAAACTGACAGTGATGGCATAATTACAAAAAACAAAGCAAGGCAAGTTGCTAAAGGTTACTCTCAACAAGAGGGTATTGACTATGATGAAAGATTTGCTCCAGTTGCTAGATTGGAAGCCATAAGAATCTTTTTGGCTTATGCTACTCACAAGAAGTTTAAATTCTTTCAAATGGATGCGAAAAGTGCTTTTCTCAATGGAGAATTGGAAGAAGAGGTATATGTTGAACAACCTCCAGGCTTTGTAGATCCAAAATTTCCAAATCATGTTTACAGGCTTGACAAAGCACTTTATGGCCTTTATCAAGCTCCAAGAGCATGGTTATGGCCTTAATCAAGCTCCAAGAGCAAGTTATGAGTCTTTAGCTCAATTCCTTCTGGAAAGTGGATTTAACAGAGGCACAATTGATAAAACACTGTTCTACCTCAATCATGGAAAGGACTTACTTTTGGTACAGATATATGTTGATGATATCATCTTTGGTTCTACAAATGCCAAACTCTGTGAAAGGTTTGCAAAGCTAATGCAGTCAAGATATCAAATGAGTATGATGGGAGAACTTAGCTATTTTCTGGGACTTCAAGTCAAGCAAAATGAAGAAGGTACTTTCATAAATCAATCCAAGTACACCAGAAATTTACACAAAAAATTTGGAATGCAAGACAGTTCAACTGCATCCACTCCCATGGCCACTGCAACCAAGTTAGATAAAGATATTGGATCATCAGTAGATATTACTACCTACAGAGATGCAGATTTTGCAGGATGCAAAATAGACAGGAAAAGCACTAGTGGAAGCTGCCAATTTCTTGGAGGCAGATTGGTTTCTTGGTTTAGCAAGAAACAGAAATCAATTTTCACATCAACTGCAGAAGCAGAATATATTGCTGCAGGAAGCTGTTGTGCACAGATTCTTTGGATGAAGAATCAGTGACTATGGGTTAGAATTTTCTAAAATACCCATTTACTGTGATAATCAAAGTGCTATTGCTATGACAGGTAATCCAGTTCAACACTCAATGACAAAGCACATCAGCATTAGGTACCATTTCATAAGAGAACATGTGAAGGAAGGTACAGTGGAATTGGATTTTGTTCCAACAGATCAACAACTAGCAGATATCTACACAAAACCACTATGTGAAGCTACTTTTACAAGACTAGTAAATGAACTTGGAATGGTTTCAGGTTCATTCTCAAAATCTGCTTAGTTTTTGTTCTCATGCATAAGACTTTATGATCAGTGTTTACAGATTGTCTTATCTCCATGTAATCTGTGCTTAAATTGTAATATATTAAATATTGATTATTATCTGATGTGATTCTATATACTCTGATAGTATTTTGAATGTTCTGTGACTATTCACTCCAATGAGGATTATTTGTTAAATGTTGGCTTCGTAGTCTTTAACAAACTGTTATCCCATGTTTGAATTAGTTGTTTAGGTGGAAATTCATTAACACGAGCAAATTCTGATTTTGAGCTTAGTCAAATTTACTTTGTGTATCTTATTACTAAGTTACAAACTAGATTCTTGTTTCTTATTTGTCAAATTCTGATGTCAGTAAATCTTAGGGATGAACTACATGCTTGATAAGCCTCACTTATCTGAAGAAAAGAAAAAAATGATATATTGAAGTCAGGTACTCCTTTGAGATCTAGAGTAAATATGTGAAAGGGAAGACCCAAGTGCATTGCTGGTATTAAGTTATATGCATTAGAAAAGCAAATAAATTTTTCTTGGTGACTTTTCACATTCTCTGATTACTGGAGAAATATTTTGATAATAGCATAAATTCTGATAGCAGTTGTGACTCATTTACACTAAGAAGTCACTGTAAAAATAATGTTAAAAGATACATAAAATGAGCACAAATAGTTGAGGTGGACTCTTGCATAAATTTATTCTATAGTAGACTTCAAAATTAAAGACAGATTTTAAGCACTTTTCTTAGTTATGTCTTATTTCTAAGATATACTGAAGTTTATCAGACTTTAATCTTTATCTGATCATTTACAAATGCACACACTCTCACTCCATATGAATGATGAAAATTACTGTGGTGATTAAGTTGTTTTTGACAAATAGTTGAGTATTATTTGCATAAATTCTGAGGACAAGTTCTGATGAAAGTTCTGATGATTAAACTCTGATGAAACCAGTCAGTATTTGTGTGAAGAATCACATATACAAACATTCACTTTTTGAGTACATAAGCCATTTTATGATGACCATTAAATTCTGATAATAGTCAAGTCCTGATGCAAATTCTGATGGAAACTCTGATGCTTGTGTGGCATTATTTAATTATTTGACTTATTTGTGGTTTTTACTGTAACGGTCATATTTATCAGAAAATAATTAAGTGAGAGAACAACAGTGATAATCATTTGGTTTATGGGTTTCATGTTTGTTTTGAAAAACAGCATGTGAGCAATAATTACTGCACATTTCCCGTGCCCACTAACCATTGTTTTGACTATTTACTGCGTGACAGGTGTCTAATGTCGGTTCTGCTTCAGAATATAACCGTTGTAATTAGTGGGTGTATAAATAAGAGAGTTAAAAGATTTTACAATCTTTTACCTACTTTTCTTATTCTCTAATTTTTCTTATTCTCTCTCACTTTGTAACATTCTCTAAAGCTATTTTCTTACAGGCATTTTATCAAACACCTTGTATACACACCATTTTTTCACTTATTTCTTTATAGTAATGGCAACAAAGGATATCATTTTTAATGGAGCCAAATTTGTTCCTAATAACTACATGGATATTCTTTCTAAGGACGAGGCTCCTTCAGAACTTCAATTCATCCAAGACTTTCTTGCTCGAAGTGAAATAGGCTATGCACTGACTTAACCCCAAGCTCTTTCAGGAACACAGATACTGGAATTTTGGAGGTCAGGTGTTTATGATGATGGTGGACAAGCTGGGTCCCCGAGTATTATCTTTACAACAGGAGAGGATAAACATGTTGTGACTGTGTCTACTGTTCACCAAGCTCTACATCTGCCAGAAGATTGTATATTCAATTCAACAGTTGAGGAGCCAGCTCTTCAATAAATGATGGCAAATCTAGGCTATGAAAAGCCTTTGGCAAAGCTGGGACAATTGAAGAGACCCCATATCAGGAGGGAGTGGAGTTTCTTCTTTGACTGCATCATCAGAGCTTTTGCCAACAAATGCTCCAATTTTGATGCAATTCCAATCCTTAGTCAACAAATTGGGTATGCTCTAATTCATCAAACTCATTTTGATTATGTCAGTGGTGTGATAGGTTTCATAGGTGATAGGATGACAGAAGATAGAAACACAGTTTATTTTGCTAGATTCTGTCAGCTTATATACAGTTTCTATTGTTCTGATGTACCTCAGAATTTTAATGAGTCAATTCCACCATTTAAACTTGCCAAAAGGGCTTTCACTGACTTATTATCTACTGATAATAAGAAGACTATACTAAGACCCCTCCAAATTCCTCAATCAGTCAAATAGTTCTTAGTAAATTCTGACCCTCTCACATACAGTACCATATATCCTGATATAGAACCATCTCAACCTCCATCAGCACCTACAACCAATACACAACCAGCTCAAACTTCTCAACCACAACCTACCATCAGAACATATTTTCAACCTGCTCAATCATCTCAACCATCAGTACCTATCATTAGAACCTCACCTCTCAAAACCAACCACAACCTCCGGTACTTCTCAAAAGGTGCCAATTGTAAAATCTGACAAATCCTCTAGGCCTAAAAGGACTATTTCTGTGCCTAAATCTCCACCAAGGAGAAGGAGAAGGATCATTTTGAGGGATGAATCTGATGATGAACAGATACAGGTTCCCACATCAGAACCTGTAGAGTTAGAAGCTGAAAATGTTATTTTTCAGAAGGAGGGAGAAGCTGAAGAGGTAACCCCTCAGAAAAAGACTAAAGTTGAGGGTTCTAGTCTTCAGAAAAGAAAAAGGTTATCAAACTCTGATACAGATAATGTCTCTCCTCCATCAAGAAAATCAAGATCAAAGAAGAAGAGAGCAGGTGTGAAGATTACACAAGCTCAATATGAAGAAGCTAAGGAAGGGGATCAGGAATTTCTGATCTCACAAGAACCAATTATCATTGAAGCCCTTCCAGTACCTAAAGACACTGTTTATGACACAGTGATCACACCTCCTATCTCTCCACTCAAAGCTACATATAATTTTGAAGAACAAAAAAAAATTCCTGAAATAGATATTCACAATTTGAATATACCTTTTGTTCTCTATCTGGAAGCTCCAACTGCAGCTCGGCCATCTACTGTTACTTCTCCAATCTTTCAGGATGAGATACCATCTACACCAATTTTGGATCTGGAAACTGAAGATCAGAATAAAGTTGTTCCAGAATCTCCTTCAGTTACACACACTCTTGTGTTATCAGAAGATGAGGAGATGTTATCAAGTTCTGGAGACAGTGCTCCAGTTAATGCTCCCATTCCTGGAAAGGAGGAACTAGTTTCAAAGTTTGTTGAACAAGAAGCTCATGTTCCTTGGAAAGAAACTCATAGAGGAGTTGAGTGGACCAAGAAGTGGAATGAATCTGATTTCATTCCAAGCTCTAAAGTTCTGACATAGCATATTGCAAAAGATGATGAGTTGTTGACAAACTCTGATTTCAAGCACCAACTCAAAGTCACAGCTCTAAGTACTAAAAACCTTCAAGGTCAACACTCCATTACTCATGAAAAAGTTGATAAACTTCTGGAAAGAGCTGATAAGCTGGATATGGAGATCAAGCTAGAAAAAAGAAGTTTATCAGACCTATTCATGAGAAAGTTGAAGCTATTGAGAAGGTTCAAGAAAAGCAACAGGCCCAACTTACTGAGGTCCTGGAGAATCAAACCTCTCAACAAGCTCAATTAAATGAAATTCAGTCTTCAGTAGAACTTCTTCTCTCTCTCCTACTATCAGATGATGCCAAAAAGGGGGAGAAGGCAGTTTAGTCTAAATGCTCAACTAGTCAAATACTGAAGAAGAAGGATGATAAAGGTGATGACCAGGGAAACTCTGATAAGAGTAGAGGTCAGAGTCAAGGTCAAGCAAAAGGTCAAGCAAAAACTTCACACAAAGTAATTTCTGATGTTAACAAATCTTCTACACAGAAGAGGTCAAGTTCTGATGTTGTGCATGCTAAAAGTCTGATGTCAAGTTCTGATATCCTGATTATGTCAGGATCTAAAGACTCTCAGAAGTTTTTATAAACTCTGAAGCTAAAGGGAAAGCATACCACTATCTACTACAAAGATCCTAAAATTCAGACACTTGGTAAAGAAATTGCTAGAAGACTATTTCTCAAGCATAATCCTGGAATGGATTTAGAGACTTTAAAGGAGGAAGAAGCTAGATTTGCAGCTGAGAAGACAAATCTAAAGTCTAAAGCTTCTGATGCAAAGAAACCTCCAAGGCCTAAGGTAAAAGGCATTGTCATCAAGGAAAGGTCAAATTATGAGGCTTCAAAGCCCAATACAAGATCACAAGTTGAAATTGATCCCAAGGATTAAGGGAAAGGAAATATTGATGAACCAACAAAGCCACAGGAGATGGAGATTCCTCAAATTCTAATGAAACCTGTATGCAAACTGGTTCAAGTATTTGATGATGCTGCTGTAGTAGATGAAACTGTTCAAACTCTAAAAAGAAGGAAGATAACTGAAGAATCTAAGACAACCTTTGACACAACTCAAGTTGTTCAGAATGAAGAACAACAAGCTACAGAAGAAACAGCAAATCCTAATCAAGTCATCAAAACATCAACCTCTGACAGTGCTCAAGTTAATTTGAACAAATTGACAGTTACTGATAAGAGAAAACTCCTATGGAAGAATGTTAATCCATCAGATCCTAAGAAAAGCCAGCTGCTATCTGATTTCATGACTGTTGGATTGAAAGCCGGAGAAGCAAGAGACAGAGCTGGATTAGGTTCTGAAGAAGCCAAGATCAAGACAGGAGTTGAAGTACTTACAAGAGATCCATTTTTATTGACTGACAAACCTCTTGAAGAAGTTACACAAAAACACCTTGATAAAGTTATATCTGTTCAAGTGGTATTGGATGCTCATGATAAAAGTAATGTCAAAGAAAAACTGATTCTATTTCTTGAAGATGGAAGGACATATAGAATGTCAGAATCAGATGTGCTGAACAAATCTCTGAAAGAACTTCAATTCTTTCATTATCTTTTGGAGATAAAGTCTGAGATTACTAGGAGATGGTCAAATTTCATCATGAAGACCATAAGGGATAAATCAAGAATTTCTGGATCAAGGGTTACAGAATTCATTCCAAATATAGTTGAAGATGATGGAAGTGAAATTCCATTGAAGAAGGATTCTGCTAAACTTGAAGTGATTCTGAAAGAGAAATGTCTGTGCTATAATGAAGACTCTTCTCATCCAAGGGTGATCAGACTTGGTGATGGTTTAGAAAGAAATTATATCTCAGCAGTTAGGACTGCAATCTACCAGATTGGAAGTCAAGGTGAAGAAATGAAGTAAGTCAAAGCTGCACTAGCTCAAGTCCTGAGGAATGCAGAAGAAAAGCTGATATCAAACTTTATCAAGAATCACTTCGGATTCAGATTGACTCAGTAAATTTGGTAAAAGCTACAAGCACTGTAAGTTGTAGTTAGTTGTCTAAATAAACTCTTATTGTATTTGTACTTAAATGTTTTTGACATCATCCAATCTATTAACTTGTATATTTTGCATAATTTATAAGTTGGGGGAGATTGTTAGATATATTTGAGATGTCATGTCTAATCTGTTGTGTTTAGTTTCAGAACTTAATATCAGGACTTACTGGAAATCAGAACTTACTGAAGTCAGAACTTATATCAGAACTTAAGGCCGTCAGGATTTATATCAGGACTTAAGTGCGGATACTTCAGAGAAAAAAAGCAGTTGATTTACAGAAAAGGATCGTGACTAAAACAATAGAAGATATGCATGAAGAGTTAGAAGACTAGAAGACTTGTAGAAGATAATAACTGATTGATAAATTTTAGGAGACAGAATTATATTCCATACCAATTAGAAGATATCTTATAACTGTATACTATATAAACATATCTTAGAGTTTACACAATATGTGTTATCATTCACGAGAAAGATTATATATTGTAACCTAGCAGCTTTTAGTGATATTATTCATCACTGAGAGAGAACAACTATTCTATTGTAACAGAGTTTATTATATTGAATATACTTGATTACTGTTACATACTTGTGTTCGAAATCGATTTGATTGTATAAACACTGTATTCAACCCCCTTCTATAGTGTTGTGTGACCTAACAAGGTATTTGTCCACTTGATGTGTAAAACTTTTTTTTGTTTACTTTTTTTTATTTTCTTCTTTTACATCAATACAAAAATGGACTTGCATAGATTTTTTATGAAAATTTTTAATGTGACAACAGGTGAGATTTTGTTGCTTCAAATATGTGTTTTATATTCCTTTATGTTAAATACACTGGGACTGCTGAATATATTAATGTTAATTACATCTGGACATAGGCTCGGGCGTATGCTTATATTTATATTTTTCAATGATACAGTGACTTGTAGAAGGGATTATGCTCTGATGTTGTTAGAGAGGATCTAACCTATTGTCCAGTGGTATATTTTAGAGTTAAGGGATTAATGGCAAAGAGGATGCTTCAAACAACTTTGCTCATGGGCATTACACAAGTAATTTCTGTTACTTTGATCTCTGCTAGGACCATATCAGAAAACTTGCTGACAACTACACTGGGTTGCAAGAGTTTCTTATTTTCAATACTGTTGGCGGTGCATTGGATCCAGTCTTGGATCCCTGTTTTTGGAGAGTCTATCTGTTGCCATTTAATACACTGCTACCGCTGATGACAATAAAATTACTAATGATTAATATTGTTCTTGTATGCAAAAAGGTCAATAGCTCTTAGTTTGGTTTTGAATGATTATGTAACAAAACTAGATACTTGATATTTATGTTGCTGAATATAAGTGTTCAGTTAGTTCATTGTTTAAATACTTTCAATGAATAAATACTGATGTCAAAAACATAATTGTAAATCACTTTTAATGAATAAATATTGATGTCAAAAAAACAATTGTACATCACTTTTAATATATAAATACTGATGTCTCAAAGGTAATTGTACATCACTTTTAGTGAAGAAAAACTGATGTCAAAAAAGTTGATATACATCGCTTTTTCCTAAAAAACTGATCTCAAAGACTGACATGTTCAAGTCTAAAAGGAACATAAACATCACTTTGTTTGGAATAAAACTGATGTCTAAGTGCCAACATAGACATCGCATTTTACTAAATAAATTGATGTTTAATATCTAATTTTATATCACCTAAATTAAAATCTTCGATGTCTATGTGGAAAAAAATATAGCTCATTATATGTTTAATTTGTTGTAATAGGTGTAATTAATTTATTAAATTATTTATTTATAACAATTTTTGTAAAAAAACAATGCATGGACATCAGTTTTTTCAGAAACGATGTCTAAGCATATGTTGTCAAACAATATAGACATCGGCGAAAAATCAATGTCTATGAATATTTTTCTTGTAGTGTTTCTAGGACTCCAAAGTCCAATCAAAGATGGAGACTTGTCCACCAAGTCACCCAATTCTATCCTAATTCCTAGACTCTCAACGTCTATATAAAGGGTCTTACCCATTCAACTTGAAGAGGACGTTTTTCTGGACAAGAGCTCCATACGTCACCACTATGAAACAACATTTTGGAGCATAGCTTTAAGCATCGCGAAGACATTCTACAAGCCACGGGGCCATTACCTGGAACGACGTTTTAGACTTAGTCCTTGAAGGACATGAAAGTCACTACGTCCTTGGTGAGCTCTCGCTGCCATAGCCCCGAGGGAAAGTATCACCAAGAACTACGTTTTGGCTTGATCCTTGACATACACCAAGGTACGTAGGCATCTTGTGAGGATAGATTCAAGCAACGAAACACAAGCGCAACCATTAAAGCTCGAAACTTATCAAACCCTAACATTAAATATACGCAATAAATAAATACATGTTTTTTATGAATAACAAATAAAATAATAACTTGATATAGAATACAAGTAAAATACAATAACATATAATATGGACAAATACAACTAATAAACATTACTTATATATCTATCATAAAATATAGATTATTTGATATTATATCATATTTATCAATATTTATATAAATATATAATATGTATTAAATTAAAATAATTATTAAAGTAAAAAATATTAAATATAAAATAAGAATTTTAAATGAATACAAATGTAAATGTACTAAAATATATGTATGTATTAATGTATAGAGCTAGGTTTAGATTTTAAATAATGTAGAAAGCTTGAATGGGCAAAGATGTGATAAAAAATAAGATGTGATAAAAATATTGTTTTTTATCTTATAATGATAAAAAAAATATGGGCAGAGATGCTCCAATTCCAATTAAACAATTGGGCCGGTATTTTTCGTAAATGTCAATAATTTCCTCACTCGAACAATGAGAGATGGACAGATGGTGCGATCTATTTGATCTATTTAAATAGCAAGCTTATCATTAATAGTAAAATTGGAGTAATTATATCCCTTCGTTTTCAAAATTAGTGTCCAATTTTGTTTAATCTCAGGTCAAATGAATCAAAATTAGATTAAAAATGATATGTATTATATAATTGAATTTTTTAAAAAAATTGTATTACTAAAAAATTATATGCAACCCTCGTTATAATGAATTTTTTAATTTCTTAAAATTATAAAAAGAAAAAACAATTCTTCACATATAGTCAAAAAAATTTCAATTCGTTTGTAAAAATTAAAAAAAGAACAAAGTATTTTTAAGGCAGACTGAGTATTAAGACTTTCGAAGTATATTTATGTAAGACTACTATAATGAGTGTCTCTTGAGTAATCCCTCAAAATCAATAATGATATCACTTGCTTAAATTTTGTTGAATGGCTGACTTTTTTTTATAGTTAAACACATGCGGTATGACTTTAGCCCTAATTAGAGATTTAAAACTCTCACCCCATATGCATCATTAGTTTAATAAATTCTAATTTTTTTGTTAAATAGTATATTCCAAGTTACCGACTCACAGTATGCAGCTGATAAGTGGATTTTATATCTACTTGGAACGCTTCATTACAGGCTTAAGTTGGTGTTTTGGACTCAAGGTGTTGGTATTTTTGATGTGTTTTTTGTGCTATTGCATTTCAGGCATCAGTTAAAGGAAGAAAGAAACTTTTCAAAGAATTATCCTTAAAAAAGATCAAAATTGGAAGCCTAGGCTATTCTCAAGTTGTAGAGAATCACGTTAGCTTCGCGTGGGCAGTTGAATCGCCTAATTCTGACGAGCAGAACTCAAGATATGGCCAAAAGAAGATTTGTCAAAAAAATTCCAGAATGTCAGCGCGACCGCGGTTCTACCCCAGAATCCTGATTTTAGTCGAAATTGAAGATTTTGAGAGTCCTGGTCATCCGGGAGCCTATATATACCCATAAAAAGACGTTTTTAACAAGAAGGAGGCCTTGGAGAGCAATAAGAAGACCTAGAGAGCACGAGAAGGCTAGGGAGAAGAAGAATTTTATTCACAGCTGAGAAGACAAATCTAAAGTCTAAAGCTTCTGATGTAAAGAAACCTCCAAGGCCTAAGGTAAAAGGCATTGTGATCAAGGAAAGGTCAAATTATGAGGTTTCAAAGCCCAAGACAAGATCACAAGTTGAAATTAATCTCAAGGATTAAGGGAAAGGAAATATTGATGAACCAACAAAGACACAGGAGATGGAGATTCCTCAAATTCTGATGAAACCTGTATGCAAACTGGTTCAAGTATTTGATGATGCTGCTGTAGTAGATGAAACTGTTCAAACTCTGAAAAGAAGGAAGATAACTGAAGAATCTAAGACAACCTCTTACACAACTCAAGTTGTTCAGAATGAAGAACAACAAGCTATAGAAGAAATAACAAATCTTGATCAAGTCATCAAAACATCAACCTCTGACAGTGCTCAAGTTGATTTGAACAAATTGACAGTTACTGATAAGAGAAAACTCCTATGGAAGAATGTTAATCCAGCGGATCCTCAGAAAAGCCAGCTGCTATCTGATTTCATGACTGTTGGATTGAAAGCCAGAGAAGCAAGAGACATAGCTGGATTAGGTACTGAAGAAGCCAAGATCAACACAGGATTTGAAGTACTTACAAGAGATCCATTTTTATTGACTGACAAACCTCTTGAAGAAGTTACATAAAAACACCTTGATAAAGTTATATATGTTCAAGTGGTATTGGATGCTCATGATAAAAGTAATGTCAAAGAAAAACTGATTCTATTTCTTGTAGATGGAAGGACATATAGAATGTCAGAATCAGATGTGCTGAACAAATCTCTGAAAGAACTTCAATTCTTTCATTATCTTTTGGAGATAAAGTCTGAGCTTACTAGGAGATGGTCAAATTTCATCATGAAGACCATAAGGGATAAATCAAGAATTTCTGGATCAAGGGTTACAGAATTCATTCCAAATATAGTTGAAGATGATGGAAGTGAAATTCCATTGAAGAAGGATTCTGCTAAACTTGAAGTGATTCTGAAAGAGAAATGTCTGTGCTATAATGAAGACTCTTCTCATCCAAGGGTGATCAGACTTGGTGATGGTTTAGAAAGAAATCATATCTCAGCACTTAGGACTGCAATCTACCAGATTGGAAGTCAAGGTGAAGAAATGAAGCAAGTCAAAGCTACACTAGCTCAAGTCCTGAGGAATGCAGAAGAAAAGCTGATATCAAACTTTGTCAAGAATCACTTTGGATTCAGATTGACTCAGTAAATTTGGTAAAAGCTACAAGGAATGTAAGTTATAGTTAGTTGTCTAAATAAACTCTTATTGCATTTGTACTTGAATGTTTTTGACATCATCAAATCTATTAACTTGTATATTTTGCATAATTTATAAGTTGGGGGAGATTGTTAGATATATTTGAGATGTCATGTCTAATCTGTTGTGTTTAGTTTCAGAACTTAATATCAGGACTTACTGGAAATCAGAACTTACTGAAGTCAGAACTTATATCAGAACTTAAGGCCGTCAGGATTTATATCAGGACTTAAGTGCGGATACTTCAGAGAAAAAAAGCAGTTGATTTACAGAAAAGGATAGTGACTAAAACAATAGAAGATATGCATGAAGAGTTAGAAGACTAGAAGACTTGTAGAAGATAATAACTGATTGATAAATTTTAGGAGACAGAATTATATTCCATACCAATTAGAAGATATCTTATGACTGTATACTATATAAACACATCTTAGAGTTTACACAATATGTGTTATCATTCACGAGAAAGATTATATATTGTAACCTAGCAGCTTTTAGTGATATTATTCATCACTGAGAGAGAACAACTATTCTATTGTAACAGAGTTTATTATATTGAATATACTTGATTACTGTTACATACTTGTGTTCGAAATCAATTTGATTGTATAAACACTGTATTCAACCCCCTTCTATAGTGTTGTGTGACCTAACAAGGTATTTGTCCACTTGATGTGTAAAACTTTTTTTTGTTTACTTTTTTTTTATTTTCTTCTTTTACATCAATACAAAAATGGACTTGCATAGATTTTTTATGAAAATTTTTAATGTGACAATAGGTGAGATTTTGTTGCTTCAAATATGTGTTTTATATTCCTTTATATTAAATACACCGGGACTGCTGAATATATTAATGTTAATTACATCCGGACATAGGCTCGGGCGTATGCTTATATTTATATTTTTCAATGATACAGTGACTTGTAGAAGGGATTATGCTCTGATTTTGTTAGAGAGGATCTAACCTATTGTCCAGTGGTATATTTTAGAGTTAAGGGATTAATGGCGAAGAGGATGCTTCAAACAACTTTGCTCGTGGGCATTACACAAGTAATTTCTGTTACTTTGATCTCTGCTAGGACCATATCAGAAAACTTGCTGACAACTACACTGGGTTGCAAGAGTTTCTTATTTTCAATATTGTTGGCGGTGCATTGGATCCAGTCTTGGATCCCTGTTTTTGGAGCGTCTATCTGTTGCCATTTAATACACTGCTACCGCTGATGACAATAAAATTACTAATGATTAATATTGTTCTTGTATGCACAAAGGTCAATAGCTCTTAGTTTGGTTTTGAATGATTATGTAACAAAACTAGATACTTGATATTTATGTTGCTGAATATAAGTGTTCAGTTAGTTCATTGTTTAAATACTTTCAATGAATAAATACTGATGTCAAAAACATAATTGTAAATCACTTTTAATGAATAAATACTGATGTCAAAAAAACAATTGTACATCATTTTTAATATATAAATACTGATGTCTCAAAGGTAATTGTACATCACTTTTAGTGAAGAAAAACTGATGTCAAAAAAGTTGATATACATCATTTTTCCTAAAAAACTGATCTCAAAGACTGACATGTTCAAGTCTAAAAGGAACATAAACATCACTTTGTTTGGAATAAAACTGATGTCTAAGTGCCAACATAGACATCGCATTTTACTAAATAAACGATGTTTAATATCTAATTTTACATCACCTAAATTAAAATATTCGATGTCTATGTGGAAAAAAATATAGCTCATTATATGTTTAATTTGTTGTAATAGGTGTAATTAATTTATTAAATTATTTATTTATAACAATTTTTGTAAAAAAACAATGCATGGACATCAGTTTTTTCAGAAACGATGTCTAAGCAAGTAAAGACATCGGGTTATGGCCGATGTCTAGAATAGACATCACCGACATTAACATCGGTTGTCAAACAGTATAGACATCGGCGAAAAACCAATGTCTATGGATATTTTTCTTGTAGTGTTTCTAGGACTCCAAAGTCCAATCAAAGATGGAGACTTGTCCACCAAGTCACCCAATTCTATCCTAATTCCTAGACTCTCAACGTCTATATAAAGGGTCTTACCCATTCAACTTGAAGAGGACGTTTTTTTGGACAAGAGCTCCATACGTCACCACTATGAAACAACATTTTGGAGCATAGCTTTAAGCATCGCAAAACCGCGAAGACATTCTACAAGCCACGGGGCCATTACCTGGAACGACGTTTTAGACTTAGTCCTTGAAGGACATGAAAGTCACTACGTCCTTGGTGAGCTCTCGCTGCCATAGCCCCGAGGGAAAGTATCACCAAGAACTATGTTTTGGCTTGATCCTTGACATACACCAAGGTACGTAGGCATCTTGTGAGGGTAGATTCAAGCAACGAAACACAAGCGCAACCATTAAAGCTCGAAACTTATCAAACCCTAACATTAAATATACGCAATAAATAAATACATGTTTTTTATGAATAACAAATAAAATAATAACTTGATATAGAATACAAGTAAAATACAATAACATATAATATGGACAAATACAACTAATAAACATTACTTATATATCTATCATAAAATATAGATTATTTGATATTATATCATATTTATCAATATTTATATAAATATATAATATGTATTAAATTAAAATAATTATTAAAGTAAAAAATATTAAATATAAAATAAGAATTTTAAATGAATACAAATGTAAATGTACTAAAATATATGTATGTATTAATGTATAGAGCTAGGTTTAGATTTTAAATAATGTAGAAAGCTTGAATGGGCAAAGATGTGATAAAAAATAAGATGTGATAAAAATATTGTTTTTTATCTTATAGTGATAAAAAAATATGGGCAGAGATGCTCCAATTCCAACTAAACAATTGGGCCGGTATTTTTCGTAAATGTCAATAATTTCATCACTCGAACAATGAGAGATGGACAGATGGTGCGATCTATTTGATCTATTTAAATAGCAAGCTTATCATTAATAGTAAAATTGGACTAATTATATCCCTTCGTTTTCAAAATTAGTGTCCAATTTTGTTTAATCTCAGGTCAAATGAATCAAAATTAGATTAAAAATGATATGTATTATATAATTGAATTTTTTAAAAAAATTGTATTACTAAAAAATTATATGCAACCCTCGTTATAATGAATTTTTTAATTTCTTAAAATTGTAAAAAGAAAAAACAATTCTTCACATATAGTCAAAAAATTTCCAATTCGTTTGTAAAAATTAAAAAAAGAATAAAGTATTTTTAAGGCAGACTGAGTATTAAGACTTTCCAAGTACATTTATGTAAGACTACTATAATGAGTGTCTCTTGAGTAATCAAAATCATTAATGATATCACTTGCTTAAATTTTGTTGAATGGCTGACTTTTTTTATAGTTAAACACATGCGGTATGACTTTAGCCCTAATTAGAGGTTTAAAACTCTCACCCCATATGCATCATTAGTTTAATAAATTCTAATTTTTTTGTTAAATAGTATATTCCAAGTTACCGACTCACAGTATGCAGCTGATAAGTGGATTTTATATCTATTTGGAACGCTTCATTACAGGCTTAAGTTGGTGTTTTGGACTCAAGGTGTTGGTATTTTTGATGTGTTTTTTGTGCTATTGCATTTCAGGCATCAGTTAAAGGAAGAAAGAAACTTTTCAAAGAATTATCCTAAAAAAGATCAAAATTGGAAGCCTAGGCTATTCTCAAGTTGTAGAGAATCTCGTTAGCTTCGCGTGGGCAGTTGAATCGCCTAATTCTGACGAGCAGAACTCAAGATATGGCCAAAAGAAGATTTGTCAAAAAAAATCCAGAATATCAGCGCGGCCGCGGTTCTACCCCAGAATCCTGATTTTAGTCGAAATTGAAGATTTTGAGAGTCCTGGTCATCCTGGAGCCTATATATACCCATAAAAAGACGTTTTTAACAAGAAGGAGGCCTTGGAGAGCAATAAGAAGACCTAGAGAGCACGAGAAGGCTAGGGAGAAGAAGACTCTTATTCACAGCTGAGAAGACAAATCTAAAGTCTAAAGCTTCTGATGCAAAGAAACCTCCAAGGCCTAAGGTAAAAGGCATTGTGATCAAGGAAAGGTCAAATTATGAGGTTTTAAAGCCCAAGACAAGATCACAAGTTGAAATTGATCTCAAGGATTAAGGGAAAGGAAATATTGATGAACCAACAAAGCCACAGGAGATGGAGATTCCTCAAATTCTGATGAAACCTGTATGCAAACTGGTTCAATATTTGATGATGATGCTGTAGTAGATGAAACTGTTCAAACTCTGAAAAGAAGGAAGATAACTGAAGAATCTAAGACAACCTCTGACACAACTCAAGTTGTTCAGAATGAAGAACAACAAGCTACAGAAGAAACAACAAATCTTGATCAAGTCATCAAAACATCAACCTCTGACAGTGCTCAAGTTGATTTGAACAAATTGACAGTTACTGATAAGAGAAAACTCCTATGGAAGAATGTTAATCCATCAGATCCTAAGAAAAGCCAGCTGCTATCTGATTTCATGACTGTTGGATTGAAAGCCGGAGAAGCAAGAGACAGAGCTGGATTAGGTTCTGAAGAAGCCAAGATCAACACAGAAGTTGAAGTACTTACAAGAGATCCATTTTTATTGACTGACAAACCTCTTGAAGAAGTTACATAAAAATACCTTGATAAAGTTATATATGTTCAAGTGGTATTGGATGCTCATGATAAAAGTAATGTCAAAGAAAAACTGATTCTATTTCTTGTAGATGGAAGGACATATAGAATGTCAGAATCAGATGTGCTGAACAAATCTCTGAAAGAACTTCAATTCTTTCATTATCTTTTGGAGATAAAGTCTGAGCTTACAAGGAGATGGTCAAATTTCATAATGAAGACCATAAGGGATAAATCAAGAATTTCTGGATCAAGGGTTACAGAATTCATTCCAAATATAGTTGAAGATGATGGAAGTGAAATTCCATTGAAGAAGGATTCTGCTAAACTTGAAGTGATTCTGAAAGAGAAATGTCTGTGCTATAATGAAGACTCTTCTCATCCAAGGGTGATCAGACTTGGTGATGGTTTAGAAAGAAATTATATCTCAGCACTTAGGACTGCAATCTACCAGATTGGAAGTCAAGGTGAAGAAATGAAGCAAGTCAAAGCTACACTAGCTCAAGTCCTGAGGAATGCAGAAGAAAAGCTGATATCAAACTTTGTCAAGAATCACTTTGGATTCAGATTGACTCAGTAAATTTGGTAAAATCTACAAGGAATGTAAGTTATAGTTAGTTGTCTAAATAAACTCTTATTGCATTTGTACTTGAATGTTTTTGACATCATCAAATCTATTAACTTGTATATTTTGCATAATTTATAAGTTGGGGGAGATTGTTAGATATATTTGAGTTGTCATGTCTAATCTGTTGTGTTTAGTTTCAGAACTTAATATCAGGACTTACTGGAAATCAGAACTTACTGAAGTCAGAACTTATATCAGAACTTAAGGCCGTCAGGATTTATATCAGGACTTAAGTGCGGATATTTTAGAGAAAAAAAGCAGTTGATTTACAGAAAAGGATCGTGACTAAAACAATAGAAGATATGCATGAAGAGTTAGAAGACTAGAAGACTTGTAGAAGATAATAACTGATTGATAAATTTTAGGAGACATAATTATATTCCATACCAATTAGAAGATATCTTATAACATTATACTATATAAACACATCTTAGAGTTTACACAATATGTGTTATCATTCACGAGAAAGATTATATATTGTAACCTAGCAGCTTTTAGTGATATTATTCATCACTGAGAGAGAACAACTATTCTATTGTAACAGAGTTTATTATATTGAATATACTTGATTATTGTTACATACTTGTGTTCGAAATCGATTTGATTGTATAAACACAATATTCAACCCCCTTCTATAGTGTTGTGTGACCTAACAAGGTATTTGTCCACTTGATGTGTAAAACTTTTTTTTGTTTACTTTTTTTTTATTTTCTTCTTTTACATCAATACAAAAATGGACTTGCATAGATTTTTTATGAAAATTTTTAATGTGACAACAGGTGAGATTTTGTTGCTTCAAATATATGTTTTATATTCCTTTATGTTAAATACACCGGGATTGCTGAATATATTAATGTTAATTACATCCGGACATAGGCTCGGGCGTATGCTTGTATTTATATTTTTCAATGATACAGTGACTTGTAAAAGGGATTATGCTCTGATTTTGTTAGAGAGGATCTAACCTATTGTCCAGTGGTATATTTTAGAGTTAAGGGATTAATGGCAAAGAGGATGCTTCAAACAACTTTGCTCATGGGCATTACACAAGTAATTTCTGTTACTTTGATCTCTGCTAGGACCATATCAGAAAACTTGCTAACAACTACACTGGGTTGCAAGAGTTTCTTATTTTCAATACTGTTGGCGGTGCATTGGATCCAGTCTTGGATCCCTGTTTTTGGAGCATCTATCTGTTGCCATTTAATACACTGCTACCGCTGATGACAATAAAATTACTAATGATTAATATTTTTCTTGTATGCACAAAGGTCAATAGCTCTTAGTTTGGTTTTGAATGAATATGTAACAAAACTAGATACTTGATATTTATGTTGCTGAATATAAGTGTTCAGTTAGTTCATTGTTTAAATACTTTCAATGAATAAATACTGATGTCAAAACATAATTGTAAAATCACTTTTAATGAATAAATACTGATGTCAAAAAAACAATTGTACATCACTTTTAATATATAAATACTGATGTTTCAAAGGCAATTGTGCATCACTTTTAGTGAAGAAAAACTGATGTCAAAAAAGTTGATATACATCGCTTTTTCCTAAAAAACTGATCTCAAAGACTGACATGTTCAAGTCTAAAAGGAACATAAACATCACTTTGTTTGGAATAAAACTGATGTCTAAGTGCCAACATAGACATCGCATTTCACTAAATAAATCGATATTTAATATCTAATTTAACATCACCTAAATTAAAATATTCGATGCCTATGTGGAAAAAAATATAGCTCATTATATGTTTAATTTGTTGTAATAGGTGTAATTAATTTATTAAATTATTTATATCTAACATTTTTTGTAAAAAAAAATGCATGGACATCAGTTTTTTCCAGAAACGATATCTAAGCCAGTAAAGACATCGGGTTATGGCCGATGTCTAGAATAGATATCACCGACATCAACATCGGTTGTCAAACAGCATAGACATCAGCGAAAAACCAATGTCTATGGACATTTTTCTTGTAGTGTTTCTAGGACTCCAAAGTCCAATCAAAGATGGAGAGTTGTCCACCAAGTCACCCAATTCTATCCTAATTCCTAGACTCTCAACGTCTATATAAAGGGTCTTATCCCTTCAACTTGTAGAGGACATTTTTCTGGACAAGTGCTCCATACGTCACCACTATGAAACAACATTTTGGAGCATAGCTTTAAGCATCGCGAAACCGCGAAGACATTCTACAAGCCACGGGGCCATTACCTGGAATGACGTTTTAGACTTAGTCCTTGAAGGACGTGAAAGTCACTACCTCCTTGGTGAGCTCTCGCTGCCATAGCCCCGAGGGAAAGTATCACCAAGAACTACGTTTTGGCTTGATCCTTGGCATACACCAAGGTACGTAGGCATCTTGTGAGGGTAGATTCAAGCCGCGAAACACAATCGCAATCATTAAAGCTCGAAACTTATCAAACCCTAACATTAAATATACGCAATAAATAAATACATATTTTTTACCCATAACAAATAAAATAATAACTTAATATAGAATATAAGTAAAATACAATAACATATAATATGGCAAAATACAACTAATAAACATTACTTATATATTTATCATAAAATATAGATTATTTTATATTATATCATATTTATCAATATTTATATAAATATATAATATGTATTAAATTAAAATAATTATTAAAGTCAAAAATATTAAATATAAAATAAGAATTTTAAATGAATACATATGTAAATGTACTAAAATATATATATGTATTAATGTATAGAGCTAGGTTTAGATTTTAAATAATGTAGAAAGCTTGAATGGGCAGAGATGTGATAAAAAATATTGCTTTTTTATCTTATAGTGATAAAAAAATATGGGCAGAGATGCTCCAATTCGAATTAAACAATTGGTCCGGTATTTTTCGTAAATGTCAATAATTTCATCACTCGAACAATGAGAGATGGACAGATGGTGCGATCTATTTGATCTATTTGAATAACAAGCTTATCATTAATAGTAAAATTGGAGTAATTATATCCCTTCGTTTTTAAAATTAGTGTCCAATTTTGTTTAATCTTAGGTTCAAATGAATCAAAATTAGATTAAAAATGATATGTATTATATAATTGAATTTTTTTAAAAAATTGTATTACTAAAAAATTGTATTACTAAAAAATTATATGCAACCCTCGTTATAATGAATTTTTTTAATTTCTTAAAATTGTAAAAAGAAAAAACAATTCTTCACATATAGTCAAAAAATTTCCAATTCGTTTGTAAAAATTAAAAAAAGAACAAAATATTTTTAAGGCAAAATGAGTATTAAGACTTTCCAAGTACATTTATGTAAGACTACTATAATGAGTGTCTCTTGAGTAATCCCTCAAAATCATTAATGATATCACCTGCTTGAATTTTGTTGAATGGCTGACTTTTTTTTATAGTTAAGCACATGCGGTATGACTTTAGCCCTAATTAGTGGTTTAAAACTCTCACCCCATATGCATCCTTAGTTTAATAAATTCTATATTTTTTGTTAAATAGTATATTCCAAGTTACCGACTCACAGTATGCAGCTGATAAGTGGATTTTATATCTACTTGGAACGCTTCATTACAGGCTTAAGTTGGTGTTTTGGACTCAAGGTGTTGGTATTTTTGATGTGTTTTTTATGCTATTGCATTTCAGGCATCAGTTAAAGGAAGAAAGAAACTTTTCAAAGAATTATCCTAAAAAAAGATCAAAATTGGAAGACTAGGCTATTCTCAAGTTGTAAAGAATCTCGTTAGCTTCGCGTGGGCAGTTGAATCGCCTAATTCTGACGAGCAGAACTCAAGATATGGCCAAAAGAAGATTTGTCAAAAAAATTCCAGAATGTCAGCGCGGCCGCGCCCGGTTTCTACCCCAGAATCCTGATTTTAGTCGAAATTGAAGATTTTGAGAGTCCTGGTCATCCTGGATCCTATATATACCCATAAAAAGATATTTTTAATAAGAAGGAGGACTTGGAGAGCAATAAGAAGACCTAGAGAGCACGAGAAGGCTAGGGAGAAGAAGACTCTTATTTTCTTCAATATAGTTGATACTTGGATGCTTGTTTTCGATTTGTTCTTGAACCCTAGCACTCTTATATTTTTTATTATCATGCTTTCATTGGAACCTATGGTGACGATGAGTTCGATTCTGAACTAATCATTATCGTGGGGTTCTAACGGATTTACTTATGGATTTTAATAGTTAATTTATTTCAATATCTTGGTGTGTGGTGATTGATTGATATCCTAGTATTGGTTGTGCTTATTCGTCTTATGCGCGTAGCTAATATATAAGATAACGTGTTAATCTCTATTGAAGCGGCATTGAATATAGAGGTTTAGAACTTGCCATTGTAGCATAGGTTCATGTATTTGTTATGCATGATTCGTAGGTAATTTTAACCATCTTACTTGCCCTATGTAATCACGATAGATAACTTGCACATTAAACCTTTATGTTGTCAAATTCTATAGATATATAGGGTCTCAACATAATTGGTGTCTATTCAACTTCTATCTCTTTTGTGGATGCTTGGTAGTAGGGTATTCGTACAACGAAAGTTAGCGTTTACTAGTTTCGTGTTATCTGATTAGTGTCATCACCATTACATGCTAAGGTTAAGAACAAAAAGGCTATTGAATGAAGTATTTAATGAAGTTAGGATCCCATATTTGTCATATATAGTAATTCAACCTCAATTCTCTTAGTTAATTCTATTTAGTATAATCTCTTAGTTTAATCAAAACCCAATTTGTTATTTGTCTTGCCATTGAACGATAGTTATACATTGTTGCATAGGTGCATAAATTGAACTTAACCTAAAGCAGTCTCTGAGGGAACAAATCTGATCTATATCTTATACTACTTGCGAATGTGTATACTTGCGTGTAATTTAGGGCGTGTTTTTGCCCTAACAAGTTTTTGGCGCCGCTGCAGGGGACTCGGTGTTGTTTATTATTTAGTTTATGTGCTTGTCATCAGTGGTCATTAAAGTTCACTGACTCGGACTCTTTTACTTTCACGGTTACTTGTTGTGTTTCAGGTACTCGTTATAATGGGAGATCCAGCAGCACGAATGAAAGCCTTGATGGATTTTTCTCAACCCAAGATCAATGACATTCAATCTAGCATTGTCAGGCCAGCTATCACAGCTAATACCTTTGAGATCAATCTTGGCATAATTCAATGGGTGCAAAATTCAATCCAGTTTGGGGGTTCTCCAACGGAAGATCCCAATATACATATTAGGAATTTTATTGAGATCTGTGACACCTTCAAGTTCAACGGTGTTTCTGAAGATGTTCTGAAGCTGAGACTATTCTCATTATCTTTGAGGGAGAAAGCTAAGAGCTGGTTAAACTCTCTACCATCTGGTTCGATTACTACTTGGGAAGATCTTGCTCAAAAGTTTCTCACTAAATTCTTCCCTATGGCAAAGACAGCTGCAATCAGAAACTCTATTACTCAATTTGCGCAGCAATCGGAAGAATCTTTATATGAAGTTTAGGAGCGCTACAAGGAGATGCTTAGGAAGTGTCCTCATCATGGAATTCCTAATTGGATGATCATCAATTGTTTTTATAACGGGTTGGGAACACAGTCAAGACCCATGCTCGATGCAACATTAGGTGGAGCATTATGGCCAAAGAGCTATAAGGAAGCCTATGATCTAATTGAACTGATGGCTGCTAATGAATATCAATATCCAACTCAGAGATTACCACAGGGAAAGGTAGCAGGAGTTCTTCAAGTGGATACAGCTACGACTATCACTGCTCAACTAAAGGAGTTGTCTATGAAGATCGATTCTCTGGCTAACTATGGTGGTAATCAGATAACCAGTGTTTGTGAGATGTGTGCAGGTTCGCATGCGACGAAGCAATGTGCTATATCTAGTGAATCAGCTCAGTTTGTGAGCAACTTTCAGAGATCGCAACAACCAGTTCCAGACACTTATCATCCTAACAACTGGAATCGTCCTAACTTCAACTGGAGCAACAATCAGAATACGATACAACAATCATTCCAGCAGTTTGGAAAAAAACAATTCAACCCTCTTGGCTTTCAACAACAATTTATACCAAGACAATAATTTCAACTTCAACAACAAACTCATGGAGGTGCAGGTCTATCTTCGAATGAAAAATCTGAATTGGAGGAGTTGGGGCTTATGTGCAAAAAGCAGGCTCTTATATGCCAAAGTCAGGCTTTTTCTATCAAGACTCTAGAGAACCAGATAGGAAAAATTGATAACATCTTATTGAATCGACTACCCGAAATGCTTTCTAGTGATACAGAATTTCCAGACAAAAGGGAAGCAGAAGAGCAGGTTAAGGCAATTACATTAAGGTCTGGGAAGGTTGCAAGCCCTGAAAAATCTCAAGTTTTAGAATATAAAGTTATGGATGAAGAAAAAGTGCAGAAGGATGCCGAGGTGGAAGCAAGGAAGAAAACTGTGGAACACACTCCTCTTGAGGGTAATACAGGGGTGAAACGGGCTATGCTCCACCTCCTTTTCCTAAAAGGCTGCAGAAGCAGAAGTTGGATAAGCAATTTGCTAAGTTTCTGGAGGTGTTCAAGAAACTTCATATCAACATACCTTTCGCTGAAGCTCTTGAACAGATGCCTAGCTATGCGAGGTTTATGAAAGGTATTCTCTCTCGAAAAGTGAAGCTCGATGACTTAGAGACCGTTGTTCTAACTGAGGAATGCAGTGCTGTGCTGCAACAGAAGTTGCCTCCGAAGCTTAAAGATCATGGAAGCTTCACTATTCCTTATACCATTAGAAACTTATTGTTCGATAAGTGTTTATATGATTTGGGAGCTAGCATCAATCTGATGCCCTTGTCTATCTTCAAGAAGCTTGGTCTACCTGATCCGAAGCCGACATATATGTCCTTGCAGTTGGCCGATCGTTCTATTACACATCCACGAGGCATTATGGAGGATGTCTTGGTCAAGGTGGACAAACTTATCTTTCCTTCTGACTTTATAATTCTTGACTTTGAGGAGGATAAGAAGATTCCCATGATCTTGGGGAGACCATTCTTGGATACAGGCCGAACTATGATTGATGTACAAAAAGGAGAGCTTAGATGAAGGTTCACGATCAAAAGGTCACTTTAATGTGTTCAAGGCAATAAAGTTACCTACAACTAAAGAGGAGTGCTTTAAAGTAGAGTGGGTCGACTCTATAGTAAATTCGGAACTTGAGCAATTGCCAAAGTCAGATACCTTAGAGAGATCCGTGATGGGAAAGCAGTTATTGATGATAAAGAAGGAGCAGAGAAAATGCAGGTTTTGAATGCACCTCCGTGGAGGAGGAAGACAGATATTCCATTCGATTCTCCTCGGTTAGAAGAGCTAAAAATTTCTCGGGAACGTCTTGAGCCGTCTATTGAATGTAACGACTCGCGTGTTTCGTATTATTTAAATGTGTAATTATGGAATTATTAAATAAATAAAATATGTGAATGTGTTTTGTCTGCCGTGTGTTGTTTTATTATTAATTATGTGTGGTTGGTGGTTTACGAGGATTACTTGTATAATTGTTTGTTGAGCAGTATTGTCTCGTTATTACTTTTAAAAGTGGATTTAATACAAATTTATCTGCATAAATATTTGGATTATCTCTAAAATTAGTTTTATGATTTTATAATTACAATAATTATTTTTGGGATTTTATAAAATTTGGAAATCAATATTTCATCAATTATTTAGCCCTGTATGATTTTCTGATTTCATTTATTCATAAAATACGTATTTAATTCCATAATTCTTCAAAAATTACGAAATTCATATTTTATGAAGTTTATAATATTCGAAGAATTTTAAATTTTTTTGGGAATTTTTGAGATTAATTTCACCCGCGCGTTGTTTCGTTTATTCGTTAAAAGCGGGTATAAAATGTATTTCAGAAATTATTTTAAAATTTCAAAATTTACGTTTTTAGTAACTTTGAAGATATTTGCAACATTTTAAAGTTAATTGAGTAATTTTCGGGTTTATTTTACCCGCATGTTTATTCGTTATTTTTGTAAAACTCGGATTAAAGATAAAGTTTACAGTTAAAATAGACACGTGGCAGCCTTCTGCATTATTAATTAAAACGTGTCAGCTTCTCGAATTATCACGGGTGTAGATGTAAAAAAATAAAAAAATATTCCCCCACGCAGACACGCGTGGGGTTACAGGCCATCTCTCTATGCTCTTTTTCTTCACGATCTTGATCCCTCCTCCTCCTTTATTTTCTTCCTGTTTGTTGATTTCCCCTGTTCTTCTTCTCCCTTGGTTGTTCACGGTAAGTTCGCCGCCTGTTTCTGCTTTTCCGACCGCCTTGAACTCCGGCCATCGTCGTTGTTTTGGTTATTATCCCGATTGATTAGACTGGGTGTATATATGTATATATTTGTGTATGGATATGTATGCCGTTTAATTAGTAGGGGTGTTAATTTGTGGTGCGTTTCTGGTTTTTTTCCGGTTCGTAGCTACCGCCTCTCGCCAGAATCCGGCGAGATGGTGGTGGGTCCGTGGGTGTGCACGCGTAGCGTGTGTGTACACCTGTGTGTGATAGTTCTGTTGATTCTCGTATTTTTTTTGTTGTGTTGTTTGATTGAGTGTTCGGTTTATCCGAATACTCTGTAATGATTCGAATTAACTGTTGTTATATTGCATATGGTTACGATGATTTTCTGTGATTTTAACGAATTATGTGATTGATTAAATTATTCGGATTTGAAAATTTTGACGAAACTCCGACAGGGAACCCGTACGGGCACCGTCAGAGTTATGCCGCCGTCAGCGATAAACTTGTTGAGCTGATGGATAAATGGCAATGATGATTCTTGAGCCAAATAACAATTTATCAATTTATTTTGTAATTTTCGAAATTAAAAGTGGTAGTTAAATAATACGTTTCGGGGATTATTGGATTGCGAAGTTGGATTGATTGCCGGTTTGATTGGTTGATTGTAGTGTTTGGCGTCGAATTATTTCGACGGGTAGTCTAATAAACAAAGGAGGCGCTGCCCGATTTTCGGGAAATCGAACTACTGAAATACGGGAGTGTAGCTGGCAATTATCGGGATGTCGAACGAATATGTATAAATATATATAAATATTTTATGCGGAACCTGATTGTATGTTGTGATGAAATGTTTTGCCAAAACCAATAACCCTAATTTCGTACAATGACGAGTATACGTATTTTCTAAAAATGAATACCGAACCGACTTTCGAGAATGTGAACCCTAATTGATACATGTATTATAATATTGAGTATGTTACGAGTCGGGTTTTGTTAACGTTCGGGTAGATTGTTAAGGAGGATATGCCAAGTATAATCGAATGTCTAAGTTAGGGTGTTTCGACTCTATAGGTTCTAGTCGAAAGGCCCAAGAGTTGGCGTTGGTCTAAAGATAGCCTAGTGGACAGTCGACGAGCTCAGTAAGGTTCCAATCAAAGGACCTGAGTGTTGAAGTCGAATCCAGGGTAATCTAGTGGTTAGACGTTAAATCCTGAGCGTCTGTGTCGGCTAAAGGTCAATCGATAATATTTGTAAAGCTCTGCAAGGCAAGTACCCCTAAAAAAATCTTTTACAGTTCAATACATATGAATAATGAAAGTAGCATGCTAAAATTGAACTCTGGTATTTATGCACAGCGCACAACCGTTGATTTGGTTTTACAGAGCATGCTAGTTTTGATATCCAGTTTATACATATTTTACTTGTTTTCTAGCAAGTTATGAATTCTGTTCCTATAACTGTTTATTATAAACTATTTTTGATTATTATTCATATAGTGGTATTGCTGAGCAATTGATTACTCACCCTTGCAAAATGTTTTATATATGTATTGTAGATGCCTAGGAGATTCTTCCGTGGTATTCGGGGCAGAGTTCTGGTGCCTTCCATGTCAGGCTCCTCTGAGGTAGTTATGACATACCAGAAATGGTTTGTTGAGTTGCCATATTAGGATAGTATTGTCAAGGTGGTTGTAATGAATTAGTTTTGTGGTAACTTATAACCTAAATTATACTTAAATCTGGTAAAGATCTTGGTAAGAGGGGTCGTGATTATATTTTATCAGTGAAATGAATTTTATTATGCTGGTTGTTGTGTTGTGGATGACGTCAACTCCTGACCCCGGGGTTGAAGCCGTCACAGTTGGTATCAGAGCTACAGGTTTGAGTCCCTGATTTAGGTTAGGAATAGAGTCATAAGAGTGCAAGAAAGTTTATATATAGATGTGAGTCAGCAACTCAGCCAGAGGAGCGAGTCCATGAGTTTAGTCAAGGGTTTTGGAGGTGTAACCCTGATGTCTATTGAGGATTGGCTGGAACTTCCCTAGCTTGTAGTAAGTCTCCTTTGTATATATGTATCACTGGCAATGTCTGGTAGAAATTTCTAGTTTATTTTCTCGAGGAAGCGAGTCTGACCGTAAAAGTTCAGATGGAATGGTAATAGCCAGTGGCTGCCATGACAGCCGAGCCTCATCGTGAATATGGATCAGTATTGTGGTTTATATCTTGAACCCTTATATTTGTTTCCTTGGAGGTTCTATGGATTGACTGTGGTAAAAAATACATATGGTTTGACTATTTGTCTGTGTGGCAAAGGGTCTGGTGGGACGCCACCGTATGATGTGTTGTAAACTGTATAGTTCTAAGACTGGCCATCTTATGTACTTGTATGGTAGCTCCCAGTCATATCTGCATCTCCTTTACTTTTCTTTTAGAATGGATTATCTTAATTCAAAATTTTATTTGACATTTTATGGCAATGAATTTCCTTCGGTAACCTCTGTGGTCAGACTATCCTAGTTAAGGAAAGTAAACGAAGAGTTGACCGTCAGGAGAAGTAAAAGTTCTGTATCCGGTTGCTATTTTGGAATAACGAAAGTAGAAAGGATTGGCGATACATTGGAGAAGGTTTTTGTCTTAGAAAAGTTAATTCAGTGGTACGCGAGTTTATGGAAAATGATAGGAAACCACCTTTAGAAGAGTGGTGGGTTGAAAATTGGAATAGTACGCCTAGTAAAGTTTCAAATTCCTGAAGTGACCTGGTTTGCGAGGTTGCTTTTTGGTAGTTGTGGCTGAAATAGCCAACCCCATTTTTTTTGTTATGTTGATTAGTGATATATATGGTTATTAGTATGTGATGTGTCACAGTGTTGTGAATTGTGGAGTTGAGTGATGGCAGTTGGTTAGTATGCTTGTTGGTGGTTTGGTTGATGGTTTGATTGATGGTGATGGATTGATATGGTTGTTGGTTGATTGTTGGTGTCGGCTTGTGTGGCACCCTCCAAACCCGGGTCAGAAGTTTGGGGTCCACACACACACACTATTTATAACCTGCTTATAACAATAATAAGGATGATAATAATAATATATAGTGACCCTACTTACCAACTACCACGGACCGCAACAGGTTAAAGTATGCACACAAGCCAAATATACTTACTTATATTACAAACATTCGAATCCCAACTATTCCAACTCAGAACTGAGTATTAAACAATATTACAAACTTTTACAAACTTAAATTATTCCAAAAGAAGCCTACTAGCTCAACTTGATCAACCTGAACCCCTAGCTCTTGCACTGGACTGGGGATCCTCGCTACCAACTGGTTCCTTTTTAACTGGAAAAGAACATAAACAACATCGCATAAATGAGCTAACTAGCTCAGCAAGTCATAATGACAAAACTGAGAATAATGATCATCAGGTGAAAATGGTTATGGTATCAAGTGAACAATAGATTATAATTTAGAATTGGATATTATATTTTCATTTTAAAAACCAAGGTTAGGCTGCTGATCAGTCATGCACTAACCCCGAGCAAAGCACACAGCACTGCTCTAACTACTGGATCCAAGGCACACATTGGCCTAACTTGACCATTATATGGTCTGACCACGAATCTGGTCCACAATTTTAAAAAAACAATCCAATTCTAGCATAATAACAGAATAAGCAGTAATAAACAATAAACAGAATCGTTACCAACATTGGACATTCAATAATGAAATTATTTCAATCTGCATAGGGATCAATATGGCATTTTCAAAGCATGGATGCTAGGTAATGAAAGAATTGGATAGCAAAGGAAATAATATTTCAAGGTTTCAAGGATTTGGCCTTTCAAAGCATAAGATACAATGGTTTGAGTGTGTAAACAATCTGGTTCAGTGTTTGATATTTAGTTTGTATGTATTTGTGGAGTAGTATCGTATATTTGAGGTTCGTATTTGGGTATACAACAATCAATGGTCTAGAAAGAATCAGGTTTACGGCTCAAGATCAATAACTGGTATCATGGTTTAGGGTTCACTGCTTCAAAGCACTTGCAATATCAAACAGGACTATTAATCACTACAATATCTCGAGAAAGTTCAGAACACTTGCCCGGTACTAGATTATTATACTGCACTCGCTTTCAGTCACGACTGTCTTACTCCTCGACTACATGTTTCCCTTTCCTACGCCTTGCCTCTTCTGCTCACATATCATAAGCATCTATCAATATTCAACTTATATGATTCTATTCGACACATACTTCTATCTACCCTTCGTTTCACCTAAATCCGATTAACGGATTGAAAGTTACGCAATAAACAAGTAAATATCGAATATATAGACCGACAGTTAACCAACAAGTCACATACAGCACATAACACGTCACATAATCAATGATATAACGTTTATAAAGAAGTCCCGGGTCATAAACAGGCTTTCGGATATTTAAAATTATTTTTAAAACATTTTTCGGACTTAAAACGGATTGTTGGATCAATTTTGGAGTAATAAACAGGGTTCGGTTGGCCAATTTTGGCTTCAAAACAATTTTATAATAAATATCGGGCCTTAAAACAATTTAAAATAATATTTTAAAGCTCAAAACAATTTTTCGGAATTTTTAAATCATTTTTAAATAATTAAATCTAATTAAATAATTAATTAAAATTAATTAATAATTAATTAAATCAATTAATCAATTAATTTTTCAAATTAATTGACTAATTAATCAATTAAAAATTAACTGAAATTAATTAACTAATTAATTCAGATTTATTTTTGAATTAAAAATAATTTTTGGAATTAAAATAATAATTTTTGGAATTTTCAGAAATTAAAAACGAATTTTTATAATAAAAATAAATAGGGAATATGATTTTTGAATATTTTTAAAACATGAATCCTATTTTGGAAAACTCTGGAAAGTTCAGGGACTGAACTTCATCGTTTTCAAAAGTCAGGGTACTAAACTGCAATTTTTACACCCCCGTCGCCGGAAAATATAGGGGTGGCCGGAGAACTCGACTCTGGCACCCTCACCTCACCATCTGCTCCATATTTACACTACACAACACCAGGAATCTATTCGTGCAATCAAAACACATCAATCATCTCTGTCCTGGCCGAAAATTGGCCAAGAACATCGCCGGTTTCCGGCGAACATCGTAAATCTTCAAAACACAACACCCTTCGATTCACTAATCCTCTGTTAACGAGCTATATACCAATCGATTGCAAATTTCATAAGGAACACAACCCACTATAAATCAACAGCTAATAACCCCTAAATCAAAAAGCCCCAAATTTCAATTGAAAACATTCATACGGGTTATAAACCCTAATTTTAAAATTCGAGAATTAAACTCAATTTTAAACATATTATTGAACTCCAAATCAGACGTATGACATATGAAAATCATCAAAAAAACAAGCTCTACAACATGCAATCATCAAATCATACAAACAATCATCCGAACAAAAAACCATATTTTTAATAAAAATAATTCGAAATTAAATAAAAATATAGAAAAATAACCTTGATTTCTGCAGGTGTATGGATTACAGAATCTGATAGAGCTCTTCAAGACCTTCAAATTGGTTACTCGAGCTTTCCAAACAAAGATCAATAACACTTCCAAAAGTTGGTTTGATTTTCAGAAGATTATATGAATATAAGGTTTTTCTCTGGAAAATTATATTTTTAGGTGACTGCAAATGATTTTGATACGAAAAAAATACGGTAAAAGGCTATTTATAATTACGGAAAATTAGTATCCCGTTGGATCATTCCGGATATAAAACGGTACGTTTATTTGTAAAAACTGCTCCAAACGGTATCGGTTTTCGGGATAATTATCCAAATCAGTACAATTTGTACTGCGATCTTGGTTTCAGCGTCTGGTTACACGTACTACGAGGTGATAATTGTGATAGTTTAATAAAAAGCTCCCGTTTATCGAAAATACGAGTTTTATTGATTTACCGAAATGAATATTGTATCGAAAATGTTGCGTCGGGACCCGCGCACGAGAATCCGTACGCCGGATCGGAAAAGTCGAAACATGGAAAATGCTCGGAATATTACAATTAGGTTAGGAAGGAGTTCTCGGAAGAGTTTCGGGTTCTAAAAACGTAACAACGGATGACGTCAGTTGGTTCCCGTTTTTATAAAATAGATTTTAAATACCCGGAAAAAGATTTAATAAAATTCATATGATTCCTATAAATTCATAAATCATCATAAAAATAATTAGGAAGATATGACAATTATCTATATTTTATTTTGGACATATAAAATTTAAAATACTCAATTAATATTATTTTTAAATATTCAAACATAGATAACACTTAACAAATAATTCACAGAATAGATACTAAACACATATAATAATTATTTATTAGCAAAATAATTACAGGATATATCCCGGATATTACATCCTTCCCCCTTTAAAAGGATTCTGTTCTCGGAATCTCCTAAGAAAACAAATGAGGGTACATTTCTCTCATATCACTTTCTAATTCCCAGGTTGACTCTTAAACCTTTGGGTTTCTCCATAATACTCTTACTAGTTTTACCACTTTAATTCTTAATACCTTCTCTCTTTCCTCTAGAATCTCTATCGGACTCTCTACATATGATAAATATTCCTGAAGCTCTATTGGCTCATATTCTATTACATGCCTGGAGTCTGGATTATACTTCTTAAGCATTGATACGTGAAAAACATTGTGAATGTGCTCCATGTGAGGAGGTAACGCCAACTCGTAAGCTACTTTGCCAATGTGCTTTAGAATCTCAAAAGGTCCGACATATCTTGGGCTCAGCTTTCCTTTCCTTTCAAACCTCGTTAGTCCCTTCCACGGTGATACTTTCAGTAATACCAAGCTTCCTTCTTCGAATTCCATGTCTTTCCTTGACTGGTCTGCATATTTCCTTTGACGATCCTGTGCGGCTATCAATCTCTTCTGGATAATTTCAACCACTTCCTTTTTCTGTTGTACTAGTTCAGGTCCAAGTATTTTGCATTCTCCTACTTCGTCCCAATACACTGGAGATCTGCATTTGCGTCCATAAAGGGTTTCGTAGGGTGGCATCCCAATACTGGCGTGATAACTGTTGTTGTAAGCAAATTCTACCAGAGGTAAATGCTCGTCCCAACTTCCTTTGAAGTCAATAGCACAAACATGTAACATATCTTCAATCATCTTGATCATTCTTTCACTTTGGCCATCCGTCTGTGGGTGGTAAGCTGTACTCATATATAGTCTTGTTCCCAAGCATTCTTGAAAACTCCTCCAAAATCTTGAATTAAATCTTGGATCTCGATCAGATACAATTGACACAGGAACTCCATGACGAACTACGATTTCCTTCAGGTACATATGGACTAACTTGTCGAGCGAAAATCTTTCAATTATAGGCAGAAAATGAGCTGACTTGGTAAGTCTATCCACTATAACCCAAATGGCATCATGATTAGCCCTTTTCCTTGGTAATCCAACTATGAAATCCATGGCAATATGTTCCCATATCCACTCTGGAATCTCCAATGGCTATAGGAATCCACTTGGTCTTTGATGCTCTGCTTTAACTTTCTGACATGTATAACATCTGCTAACCCATTCCGTAATTTCCCTCTTCATATCTGGCCACCAATAATTCTCCTTTAAATCTCTATACATTTTGGTACTCCCTGGATGGATTGAATACCTTGAATTATGTGCTTCCTGTAAAATTTCATTCTTCAGCTCCATCACCGGTGGAATCCAAATTCTAGAAGAAAACCTAAGAATACCTTGATCATCCTTTTGCGTGCACAATTCTTCACCTACCAAACGATTTATATCTTGATCAATTACATCTTCCTGACACTTCTTTATTTTCTTTAACAACTCTGGCTGGAAAGTCATACTGTATATTTTTGCTTCATCAGGCTTGTAAACTACAATCTCCAATTCCAGTTTCTGAAATTCCTTATATATCTCTTCAGGTACTGATAACACATTTAACTTTTCCTTCCGACTCAACGCGTCTGCTACAACATTCACTTTACCGGGATGAAAATTAATCAAGGAGTCGTAATCTTTGATCAATTCTAACCATCTCCTTTGCCTCATATTAAGCTCCTTCTATGTGAATATGTACTTTAAACTTTTGTGATCCGTGTAAATCTCACACTTTTCTCCATACAGATAATGTCTCCAAATTTTCAAAGCAAAAACTATGGCTGCTAGCTCCAAATCATGAGTAGGATATTTCTGTTCGTGTGGTTTTAAATGCCTTGACGCATACGCAATCACCTTATCGTGCTGCATCAGAACACATCCGAGTCCTTTATGAGAAGCATCGCTATAAATTACGAAATTCCCTTGATCGTCTGGAAGTGACAAAACAGGTGCCGTAATTAATCTTCGCTTTAATTCCTGAAAACTTTCTTCGCATTTATCGTTCCATATAAACTTTCATTCTTTCATGTAAGCTTTGTCAATGGTGTTGCAATCCTTGAGAAATTTTGAACGAATCGACGATAATATCCCGCTAATCCCAAGAAACTTCTTACCTCGGTGGGTGTTCCCGGTCTTTCCCAATTTGTAATGGCCTCAAACTTTGCTGGGTCCACCTTGATCCCTTCATTACTGACTATATGTCCTAAGAACTGAACCTCCTGTAACCAAAACTCACACTTTGAGAATTTAGCATATAACTTCTTTTTCCTTAAAATCTCCAAAGCTGTTCTCAAATGTTCCGCATGATCCTCTTCCTTCTTTGAGTAAATCAAAATATCGTCTATAAACACAATAACGAACTTGTCCAAGTATTCCTTGAAAATTCTATTCATCAAGTCCATAAACGCTGCCGGAGCATTGGTCAATCCAAAAGACATCACTAAAAATTCATAATGTCCATACCTTGTTCTGAAAGCTATCTTCGGTATATCCTCTGGCTTAATCTTTAGTTGATGAATATCCGGATCTCAAATCGATCTTGGAGAAGTACTTGGCTCCTTTCAATTGGTCAAATAAATCATCAATTCTGGGTAACGGGTACTTGTTCTTGATTGTAAGCTTGTTGAGCTCCCTATAGTCAATGCACAGTCTCATGCTTCCATCTTTCTTCTTGATAAATAATACCGGTGCACCCTACGGGGATACACTGGGTCTGATTACTCCTTTCTCTAACAACTCCTGCAATTGCTTCACTAGCTCTTCCATCTCAACGGGCGCCATTCTGTACGGGGCCTTGGATACTGGTTCTGTTCCAGGTGCTAAGTCGATTTAAACTCAATTTCTCTATCTGGAGGAAGTCCTGGTAACTCATCGGGAAACACGTATGGAAATTCATTCACTACTGGAATATCTTCAAGTTTTGTTGGCTCCTGACTTTTGTCAATCACATATGCCACAAAATGCTTGCATCATTGTCGTAGTAATTTTTTGGCTTGAATCATCATTAAGAACTTCTTTACTTGTTTTTGGCCCTTGAACGTTACTATTCTTTCATCTGGCGTTTTCACCATTACCTTCTTCTTTCGACAATCTATCTGGGCATCGTGCTTAGATAACCAGAAATCTCAATCTCACAATTTCCACAAACTTGATTAACAGATACTCATTCTTGATTTGCTAATTCCACAGTCATTATTTCATTTAAATACTCAACTGGACAATTTAACTTACAAACAAAATCTTGTGAAACAAATGATCGAATTGCTCCCGAATCTATTAACACTTTGGCACATAAAGAATTCACATTAAGCGTACCTGCCACGACATCAGTATCTTGGATAGCGTCCTTCACAGACATGTCAAAAACTCTAGCCCTTGGAGTCTCATTCTTTGCTGGGGTAGATCGCATAATCCTCAATGCATTACTGACTGGGGCTAGTGTCTTGCAATCTCTTCTTATATGTCCTGGCTTTCCACATTTAAAGCACGTAAATCCAATGGCTGGAACCTTCACTACTGGATTCCGGATAAGCTGATCCTTACTTGTTGGCTCTCTTGCTGGCTGATTTCGGCACTCCCTCGAATAGTGCCCTTTCTGGTTACACTTGAAACAAACTACATTCAATTTATTACAAACTCCTCCATGTTTCTTTCCACATACCTGACAATCTAGAAAAGTTAACCTCAACTGATTCGGTTGATTCGCATTAACTGGACGGTTGCCCTGGCCTCCGTCGCCTGCATTCTGTCTCTTGAAATTAAAATTCCTCCCTGGATGAAACTTGCCCTTCTTAAAATTTGGAAACTTCCTTGGTTGTGACTGACCTTCATTCCCTTCAAATTTCCTTTTCTTGCTTTATTTCTCCTTCTGTGACATCTCACTCTCTATCTCTGCGATCATAGCCTTCTGTACAACTCCTGCATAGGTATCCAAATCAAAAATGGCTACCTTCCATCTGATCCATGCCTTCAAACCTTGCTAGAATCTCTTAGCCTTTAGCCTGTCAGTATCCACATACGACGGCACATACCTTGACAATTCCTCAAACTTACTCTCATAATCTGCCACCAACATATTTCCTTGCTTTAATTCTAAAAATTTCAACTCCATCTGATCCTGAACAAACTGAGGAATATACTTTTCTAAAAATAATTCCTTAAACCTCTCCCAAGTAATTACATCTGTACCTTCCAATGTCTTCACCATTTCCCACCAATAGGTGGCCTCATTCTTCAAATAGTAACTTGCAAACTCAACCTTTTGTTCCTCTTTCACTTTCACTAAGGTGAATGTCTTCTCTATTTCCTTTAACCAAACATTTGCTTCAATCGGTTCTAAGGAACCCTTGAATTCTGGTGGGTTTACCGCCTGAAAAGTTTTGAAAGTTACCTGGGGATTGGTCTGTCTTTGTTGTTGTTGTGCTAGGTGAACTGTTTGTTGGGCCAAGATTTGGAGAATCTGGGCTATTGCTGGGTCTATGGGTCCTGGGTTTGCATTCTGGTTTGTATCATCTTGGTTGTTATTGTTGTTGTTGTTGGTTTCTTCATTCTGGGTGTTGGTGCGGGTATTTCTTATGGGAGGCATTTTTCTATAAAGAATCAAACAACTTATTTAGCTTTTAAATCAAATCCTTTGCATAAAAAAAGTTTTGTAAAACAGAAATATCTCTTTTTGAATACGGTTGTAACAGTTGAACTAAGTAAATTGCATGCTTCTTTACAGAATATAAACAGTTATGGAAAATAGGGTACATGGTATCACGGGGGTATAACTGGTGCAATAAATAAGGTAAAGTAAAACAGGTGCAATAAAGTAAATGACAGTGCTGGAAAAGAAAAGGTACTGATATATATAGATCAAAAGTTTTAGGTAGTACAAGCGTAAAAACGCTTCAGAAGTTAAAGCAAAAGGGTACAATAACCTACTCACTAGTCAGCATATCCAGTCTATAAATACAACTTAAAAGTCTACTGATCCACACTACAAACTACTGTACATACTACACAACCATAATAACACTGCTCAGCATCTCTGTCTCTGGATCTCTAACTCAACTCCATGGAAACTCTGGTCCTCTCAGCCTCTGAAAGTCCTCCATCACCTCAGTAGCCCATCCCATCAATGCATCAGGGCCTCTGCCAGGTAATGTAGCTCCATTTAGCCTAGCCTCAAGAACCCTCTGTGTCACATGAATCTCCTCTCGAAGCTCCCTCACACCACGATCAATATATGTAGTCCTAATGATATGTTGTAGCTCTCGAATCTGGGCCAACAAGGAATCACGCTCCAATAGAAGAGCCTCATACCGGTAGTAAGGAACTGGGGGCAATGTAGACTGGAATGTGGCACTCGCAACTGAATGCCCAGTGGAATCTGAATCAGCTAGTGGAGGTCCTCTGACAGGTGGCCTCATGCCTAGGGGTGGAATAGCCTGCAGTGGTACGGGCTGCAACACCGGTGGAAGTAGAATAGCTAATGTTGGTGGAACAACATGACGTGGATCTGATAATGGTACTCCAACTGAAGGCTCTGAGTGATCAGCTGATACGGGGATAAAAGAGTCGGCCATTGCTGCTATCTGAAATCATATCGTAATATAAGAATCTCGAATCATGACGCGAATTACACTAATACATGCTATACCGTAGCACTCAACCTCTCGACGTTCTATCTTTCTATTCCTTACTTCTAATCCTAACCCTCTACCCATTCCCATCAACCTAGGCTTGTGTCAATGACTTATAACCTGTAGCTCTGATACCAAACATGTGGCACCCTCCAAACCCGGGTCAGAAGTTTGGGGTCCACACACACACTATTTATAACCTGCTTATAACAATAATAAGGATAATAATAATATGCAGTGACCCTACTTACCAACTACCACGGACCGCAACAGGTTAAAGTATGCACACAAGCCAAACATACTTACTTATATTAAAAACATTCGAATCTCAACTATTCCAACTCAGAACTGAGTATTAAACAATATTACAAACTTTTACAAACTTAAATTATTCCAAAAGAAGCCTACTAGCTCAACTTGACCAACCTGAACCCCTAGCTCTCGCGCTAGACTGGGGATCCTCGCTACCAACTGGTTCTTTTTTAACTGGAAAAGAACATAAACAACATCGCACAAATGAGCTAACTAGCTCAGCAAGTCACAATGACAAAACTGAGAATAATGATCATCAGGTGAAAATGGTTATGGTATCAAGTGAACAGTAGATTATAATTTAGAATTGGATATTATATTTTCATTTTAAAAACCAAGGTTAGGCTGCTGATCAGTCACGCACTAACCCCGAGCAAAGCACACAGCACTGCTCTAACTACTGGATCCAAGGCACATATTGGCCTAACTTGACCATTATATGGTCTGACGACGAATCTGGTCCACAATTTTATAAAAACAATCCAATTCTAACATAATAACAGAATAAGCAGTAATAAACAATAAACAAAATCATTACCAACATTGGACATTCAATAATGAAATGGTTTCAATCTGCATAGGGATCAATATGGCATTTTCAAAGCATGGATGCTAGGTAATGAAAGAATTGGATAGCAAAGGAAATAATATTTCAAGGTTTCAAGGATTTGGCCTTTCAAAGCATAAGATACAATGGTTTGAGTGTGTAAACAATCTGGTTCAGTGTTTGATATTTAGTTTGTATGTATTTGTGGAGTAGTATCGTATATTTGAGGTTCGTATTTGGGTATACAACAATCAATGGTCTAGAAAGAATCAGGTTTACGGCTCAAGATCAATAACTGGAATCATGGTTTAGGGTTCAGTGCTTCAAAGCACTTGCAATATCAAACAGGACTATTAATCACTACAATATCTTGAGAAAGTTCAGAACACTTGCCTTGTACTAGATTATTATACTGCACTCGCTTTCAGTCACGAATGTCTTACTCCTCGACTACCTGTTTCCCTTTCCTACGCCTTGCCTCTTCTGCTCACATATCATAAGCATCTATCAATATTCAACTTATACGGTTCTATTCGACAAATACTTCTATCTACCCTTCGTTTCACCCAAATCCGATTAACGGATTGAAAGTTACGCAATAAACAAGTAAATATCGAATATATAGACCGACAGTTAACCAACAAGTCACATACAGCACATAACACGTCACATAATCAATGATATAACGTTTATAAAGAAGTCTCGGGTCATAAACAGGCTTTCGGATATTTAAAATGATTTTTAAAACATTTTTCAGAATTAAAACGGATCGTTGGATCAATTTTGGAGTAATAAGCAGGGTTCGGTTGGCCAATTCTGGCTTCAAAACAATTTTATAATAAATATCGGGCATTCAAACAATTTAAAATAATATTTTAAAGCTCGAAACTATTTTTCAGAATTTTTAAATTATTTTTAAATAATTAAATCTAATTAAATAATTAATTAAAATCAATTAATAATTAATTAAATCAATTAATCAATTAATTTTTGAATTAATTGATTAATTAATCAATTAAAAATTAACTGAAATTAATTAACTAATTAATTCAGATTTATTTTTGAATTAAAAATAATTTTTGGAATTAAAATAATAATTTTTGGAATTTTCAGAAATTTAAAAGGAATTTTTATAATAAAAATAAATAGGGAATATGATTTTTGACTATTTTTAAAACAGGAATCCTATTTTGGAAAAATCTGGAAAGTTCAGGGACTGAACTTCATCGTTTTCAAAAGTCAGGGTACTAAACTGTAATTTTTACACCCCCGGCGCCGGAAAATACAGGGGTGGCCGGAGAACTCGATTTCGGCACCCTCACCTCACCATCTGCTCCATATTTACACTACACAACACCAGGAACCTATTCGTGTAATCAAAACACATCAATCATCCCTGTCCTGGCCGGAAATTGGCCAAGAACATCGCCGGTTTCCGGCGAACGGCCAATTTCCGGCGAACATCATAAATCTTCAAAACACAACTCCCTTCGATTCACTAATCCTCTGTTAATGAGCTATATACCAATCGATTGCAAATTTCATAAGGAACACAACCCACTATAAATCAACAACTAATAACCCTTAAATCAAAAAGGCCCAAATTTTAATTGAAAACATTCATACGGGTTATAAACCTTAATTTTAAAATTCGAGAATTAAACTCAATTTTGAATATGTTATTGAACTCCAAATCAGACGTATAAAATATAAAAATCATCAGGAAAACAAGCTCTACAACATGCAATCATCAAATCATACAAACAATCATCCGAACAGAAATTCATATTTTTAATAAAAATAATTCAAAATTAAATAAAAATATAGAAAAATAACCTTGATTTCTGCAGGTGTATGGATCACAGAATCTGATAGAGCTCTTCAAGACCTTCAAATTGGTTACTCGAGCTTTCCAAACAAAGATCAATAACACTTCCAAAAGTTGGTTTGATTTTCAGAAGATTATATGAATATAAGGTTTTTCTCTGGAAAATTATATTTTTAGCTGACTGCAAATGATTTTGATACGAAATAAAATATGGTAAAAGGCTATTTATAATTACGGAAAATTAGTATCCCATTGGATCATTTCGGATATAAAACGGTACGTTTATTTGTAAAAACTGATCCAAACGGTATCGGTTTTCGGGATAATTATCCAAATCAGTACAATTTGTACTGCGGTCTTGGTCTCAGCGCCTGGTTACACGTACTACGAGGTGATAATTATGATAATTTAATAAAAAGCTCCCGTTTATCGAAAATACGAGTTTTATTGATTTACCGAAATGAATATTATATCGAAAATGTTGCGCCGGGACCCGCGCAGGACAAACCGTACGCCGGATCGAAAAAGTCGAAACATGGAAAATGCTCGGCATATTACAATTAGATTAGGAAGGAGTTCTCGGAAGAGTTTCGGATTCTAAAAACCTAACAACGGATGACGTCGGTTGGTTCCCGTTTTTATAAAATAGATTTTAAATACCCGGAAAAAGATTTGATAAAATTAATATGATTCCTATAAATTCATAAATCATCATAAAATAATTAGGAAGATATGACAATTATCTATATTTTATTTTGGACATATAAAAATTAAAATACTCAATTAATATTATTTTTAAATATCTAAACACACATAACACTTAACAAATAATTCACAGAATAGATACTGAACACATATAATAATTATTTATTAGCAAAATAATTACACGATATATCCCGGATATTACAGCTTGAGTCCGACTAGTAGTCACTAATATAGAGGAAATGCTGCCCAAATTTTTGGAAAATTCCCTACCTTTATGGGTACAACTTATACTTTTGTGTGTTACTAATGTTTCTGTTGATACTCCAATTGGTCAATTAAAAGGAAGAGTTCGTTAATTTTACCAGCTAATGGTCAGTTAGATAGAAGTCGGTCCCAATTAGAGTAAGTCGATTTCTGATATAATTTTCAGATCTGGAAACAAAGAACGTTCAATGTGTCACATGTGGTCATAAGGGTCATTATGCGCCGGAGTGCAATCCAGAAAATCCAGGAGTTACTTGTTACAATTGTGGGAAGGTTGAGCATATCGCGAGGAGTTATGGAGCGGTTACTCAAGGTACTACATCCCAAGGACCAACATCCATCACAGCTAGAAGCAGAACTTTTAGAGTGATCAAGAGATTGAACGCCTAGGAATCGGACATAGTTGCAGGTGCATTTTCTCTCCACTCCATACATGTTAAAGTTTTATTTGATTCAGAAGCGTCTAAACCTTTTATACCAAAGAATGTATGAGTAAAACACATTTGATATTAGGAGACTTAGCCGAGCCCTTAACCATAAAAGTGGTCAACCATGATGAAATTTCAGTGAATTACTTCTGTCTTAACCGTCAATTATAATTAATGAGTATTCTTTTCAGCTAAGCTGACACCCTTCAAATTAAAAGAGTTCGATGTGATTTTAGTAACGGATTGGTTGTCATGTCATAAGGCAAAAGTTGATTTTCAAAAGAAGCGAACTGTAAAGTGTACGGAAGCCAATAGTAAGGTAAGTTTCTAGGGGCAGGAGCAAAATAAGAGGTTTTTCTGAACATGCGAGAAAAAGAGTTAATAAGCCAGGAATATATGGTAGATCCACCATATGTAGAGATACGAAGAAGAAAGTACCTAAGCTGGAAGAAGTTCAGGTAATAAATGAATGCCCTGGAGTCTCTCCAGCGGCCAGTGGAAATGGAGTACTTACAGAAGTTATTAGAAAAGAGGCGATCATACCAGATATATTCCCGTGGGGCGCACCAGTGATGCCAAGAGAAAAGAGAAATGAACTTATGAGATTGTGTACTGTTTATCGAGAGATTAAAAAAATGATGAATAAGAATAAGCAACCCCTATCTAAAACTATTTACTTTTGTGACCAAATTTAAGGAGCGTGTTATTCCTCGAGGGTTGATTTAAGATCCGGCATGAGGACGTATCAAAGACGGCGATTAGAATGAGTTATGAGCATTGTAAGTTCTGGTGATATTATATGGAGTAGCAAGTGTATCTATTGTCAATAAGGAATTGAGGAACATGGTGTATATGGAGTACTTGGATAAGCGAATTGTATTTATTGATAACATCCTCAGCTATTTAAAGATTAAGAAAGTCTGTGTAGAACGCTCAAAGATTTCCCTACGAAGATTAGAATGGAAGAAACTATACGCTAAATTTTCCAGAAAAAATTGTAGCTGAGATAAATAAGGGATACCGATCGTTTCATTAAAGATCACCTAAGCAAAGTCGGTGTAGTAACAGATGCCCTGCAAAGAAGGAAAGGATTAAATGTGATTAAGATCACTGAGGATGTAACGACTCGCGTGTTTCATATTATTTAAATGCGTAATTATGGAATTATTAAATAAATAAAATATGTGAATGGGTTCTATCAGCCGTGTGTTGTTTTATTATTAATTATGTGTGGTTGGTGGTTTACGAGGATTACTTGTATAATTGTTTGTTGAGCTGTATTGTCTCGTTATTACTTTTAAAAGAGGATTTAATGCAAATTTATCTGCATAAATATTTGGATTATCTCTAAAATTAGTTTTATGCTTTTATAATTACAATAATTATTTTTGGGATTTTATAAAATTTGGAAATCAATATTTCATCAATTATTTAGCCCTATATGATTTTCTGATTTTATTTATTCGTAAAATCCGTATTTAATTCTAGAGTTCTTTAAAAATTACAAAATTCATATTTTATGAAGTTTATAATATTTCAAGAATTTTAAAAAAAAATTGGGAATTTTTGAGATTAATTTCACCCGCGCGTTGTTTCGTTTATTCGTTAAAAGCAGGTATAAAATGTATTTCAGAAATTATTTTAAAATTTCAAAATTTACGTTTTTAGTAATTTCGGGATATTTGCAACATTTTAAAGTTAATTGAGTAATTTTTGGGTTTATTTTACCCGCATGTTTATTCGTTATTTTTGTAAAACCCGGATTAAAGATAAGGTTTACAGTTAAAATAGACACGTGGCAGCCTTATGCATTATTAATTAAAACATGTCAGCTTCTAGGATTATCACGGGTGTAGATGTAAATAAAAAAAAAATTCCCCCACGCAGACACGCGCGGGGTTACATGTCATATCTCTCTACTCTTTTCCTTCACGATCTTTATCTCTCCTCCTCCTTTGTTTTCTTCCTGTTTGTTGATTTCCCCTGTTCTTCTTCTCCCTTGGCTGTTCACGGTAAGTTCGCCGCCAGTTTCTGCTTTTCCGGCCGCCTTGAACTCCGGCCATCGTCGTTGTTTTGGTTATTTTCCCGATTGATTAGACTGGGTGTATATATGTATATGTTTGTGTATGGATATATATGCCGTTTAATTAGTAGGGGTGTTAATTTGTGGTGCGTTTCTGGTTTTTTTCCAGTTCGTAGCTACCGCCTCTCACCGGAATCCGGCGAGATGGTGGTGGTTCCGTGGGTGTGCACGCGTGGCGTGTGTGTGCACCTGTGTGTGATAGTTCTGTTGATTCTCGTGTTTTTTTGTTGTGTTCTTTGATTGAGTGTTCGGTTTATCCGAATACTCTGTAATTATTAGAATTAACTGTTGTTATATTACATATGGTTACGATGATTTTTTGTGATTTTAACGAATTATGCGATTGATTAAATTATTCGGATTTGAAATTTTGGCAAAACTTCGACAGGGAACCCGTACGGGCACCGTCAGAGTTATTCCTCCGTCAGCGATGAACTCGTTGAGCTGACGGATAAATGGCAATGATGATTCTTGAGCTAAATAACAATTTATGAATTTATTTTGTAATTTTCAAAATAAAAAGTGGTAGTTAAATAATACATTTCGGGGATTATTGGATTCCGATGTTGGATTGATTGCCTGTTTTATTGGTTGATTGTTGTGTTTGGCGTCGAATTGTTTCGACGGGTAGTCCGATAAATAAAGGAGGCGCTGCCCGATTTCCGGGAAATTGAACTACGGAAATACGGGAGCGTAGCTGGCAATTATCGGGACGTCGAACGAATATGTATAAATATATATAAATATTTTATAGGGAACCTGATTGTATGTTGTGATGAAATGTTTTCCCAAAACCAATAACCCTAATTTCGTACAATGACGAGTATACATATTTTCTAAAAATGAATACCGAACCGACTTTCGAGAACGTGAACCCTAATTGATACGTGTATTTTAATATTGAGTATGTTACGAGTCGGGTTTTATTAATGTTCGGGTAGATTGTTAGCGAGGATATGTCAAGCATAATCGAATGTCTAAGTAAGGGTGTTTCGACTCTGTAGGTTCTAGTCGGAAAACCCAAGAGTTGGCGATGGTCTAAAGATAGCCTAGTGGACAGTCGACGAGCTCAGTAAGGTTTCCAATCAAAGGAACTGTGTGTTGAAGTCGAATCCAGGGTAATCTAGTGGTTAGAAGTTAAAGCCTGAGCGTCCGTATCGGCTCAAGGTCAATCGATAATATTTGTAAAGCTCTGCAAGGCAAGTACTGGAACAGAACGATTTAAGTTACGTATCCCCTGGGTTTCAAATTGTTTTGTTAACTTGTGTTTTAGGGGAAAAGTAACTTCTGAAATATTAATCTTTAAATTTTGAATAAAATGAAAATGTTTTGGAAGTGTGCTGTGATATAATTGTTTTGACAAGATATAGGTAAGTGATATGGAAAAATGGATAAAAATGATCAGATAATTGGATGGGTGTGCGCAGGAGGCCCGTAACGGCCTGGAAGATAGCATAAGAGGCGAAGTGGTTGCGCACCCTATTATAACCACCAGCCCAGCGTGATAGGGACCTAGCTAGTCTCTGAGTTCCGGAACAAGTTTCGTAGAATAACCAAGATAGAGTTATCCTATGGAGATAGCCTGATCAGCTATCTCACCAGGGATCATCCAATACATTTATATCTGAGCAAGTTTTATGGGTCCTGTGATGGGACAAGTTTTATGGGTCCTGTGAAGGGACAAGTTTTATGGGTCCTATGATGGGACAAGTTTTATGGTTCCCCTAACGGAATAAATGATTTTGGGTCCCCGTAACGGGACAAATGGTTTTATGGGTCCTGCGATGGGATGGAAGATTTGAAAATGAAAGTAGCATGCTAAAATTGAACTCTGGTATTCATGCACAGCGCACAACCGTTGATTTGGTTTTACAGAGCATGCTAGTTTTGATATCCAGTTTATACATGTTTTACTTGTTTTCTAGCAAGTTATGAATTATGTTCCTATAACTGTTTATCATAAACTGTTTTTGATTATTATTCATATAGTGGTACTGCTGAGCAATTGATTGCTCACCTTTGGAAAACATTTTATATATGTATTGCAGATGCTTAGGAGATTCTTCTGTGGTAGTCGGGCCAGAGTTCCAGTGTCTTCCATGTCAGGCTCCTTTGAGGTAGTTGTGACATACCAGAAATGGTCTGTTGAGTTGCTGTATTAGGATAGTATTGTCAAGGTGGTTGTAATGAATTAGTTTTGTGGTAAATTATAACCTAAATCATTCTTAAACCTGGTAAAGATCTTTGTAATAGAGGTCGTAATTATATTTTATCAGTGAAATGAATTTTATTATGCCGGTTGTTGTGTTGTGGATGACGTCAACTCCTGACCTCGGGGTTGAAGCCGTCACATTGAAGATGTTTCCACACTTGAGCTTCACCTACTACCAGATCACTTGATTTATGCATTCTTAGGTGCACCATATGATAAGGGCTTGGGATATATTTTTGATGATGTAGAGGGTAGCCGAACGGATCCTTCAGTGCCTACAGAGGGTTCTTCTCATGCGCAGCAGGCAATTGATAGGACCGGTGCTGGTGATGCGCAGTACAGGCAATTGACTAGATGTATGGAGGTCATGCACGACATTCACTATCATTTTGATGAAGATGTGACACAGGCTTTGGGCACTGCTTTTTGAGCCACTGGTGTCGAGGTTGATTGGCCACATGATCCTCCACCCGAGGAGGGTGATCTTTCTGAAGACTAGGTATGCCTAAAATCCTTATTATTGCCTTCAATGAGGACATTAAAAATTTTAAGTTTGGGGGTGATAATGTAAGGATTAGTTTGTGTGCATCCATATAGATTCATATAGATTTATATTGCATGTTTAGTTGTAGTTCATTCATATTTTTGCATGATTGTTCATATAGGACATATTTTTTTGTTTTTATGTGATTTCATGTAGTTGCATTTGCATGCATATTTAGCATGATCCGTTAAGATAAACTATTTCTGATTGATTGGTTGATGTTGATGTGAGTGTAGTGATGACGAATAGAGGGACGTTTAAGTCCTAATGAATTGATTTGCATGCCAGAAACAAATATCTTCACAAAGTCTTATAGGGTTGCTTTTGATCTAGGTCATGATCATATTTATTTGTTGTTGAGATTTAATCACCTGGTTATATTTAGAATCCGTGATATTCTCGTAATGACAAAAAGAACACTGAATTTTTAAACTGGAGAAAAACTTGGATTTCATTGCTACTTGGTATAAGGCTAGGCATCAAATAGCTAGTAGCCGGCTCATTGTTTTATGAGTAGTCTAGGGTTGAATGAGATGGAGCGAAACGCACTTATTCAGAAATTGTTGAAAAAAAAAGAAAAAAAGAGAAAGAAAAAAAGAAAAAAGAAAAAAAAGTATGTGTTTATGCATAATTGATCAAGAGTGAGCTCTTTAATACTCGAGTTATTAAGTTCTAGGGGACTTTGTGCCTAGTGATCTAAGGCTTTTATAGTCTGGGATCCGCTAACCTAACGCTCGCTACATGGGTATTATTGCATAAGTCTTTTGGGACCTCATTCATTGCACGGTCAAATAAGCATATTTGTTATGTGTTCAATAATAGCATGAATCCTTGTATAACTCTAGTAGAAAGGAGTTGTAATGAGTCATTATGCGTTTAACATCTATTCTGTTTATAAACGTGTGATTGTTTTGATGAAAAATAAGTTATGGTTATTGATCTAGTTTCGAGAGTATATTTGTTAAGCATCCACACACACATGTTCTGGTTCATGAGTTGATTTGTGAGATTTATTCAAACTCTGCTTTGAGTTATTGCATTCTTAGAGGTGTGGCTTATTCATTTGGTTATGGTTATTCTGAGGGGATCGATTGCATTATCATTTAGTTGCATTCACGTAGTTGTATTCATGCATTAGGTTTGTTTTGTAGTTTTGAGTCTGTTTATGCTTGAGGACAAGCATCGATTCAAGTTGGAAGTGTGATAAGTGGATTTTATATCTACTTGGAACGCTTCATTATAGGCTTAAGTTGGTGTTTTGGACTCAAGTTTTTGGTATTTTTGATGTATTTTTGTGTTATTGCATTTCAGTCATCAGTTAAAGGAAGAAAGAAGCTTTTCAAAGAATTATCCTAAAAAAATATCAGAATTGGAAGCCTAGTCTATTCTCAAGTTGTATAGAATCTCGTTAGCTTCGCGTGGGTAGTTGAATCGCCTAATTCTGACGAGCAGAACTCAAGATATGGCCAAAAGAAGATTTGCTAGAAAAATTCCGGAATGTCAGCGCGGCTGCGCCCGGTTTCTGCCCCAAAATCCTGATTTTAGTCGAAATTGAAGATTTTGAGAGTTCTGGTCATCCTTGAGCCTATATATACCCATAAAAAGACGTTTTTAACAAGAAGCAGGCCTGGGAGAGCAATAAGAAGACCTAGAGAGCACGAGAAGGCTACGGAGGAGAAGACTCTTATTTTCTTCAATATAATTGATACTTGGATGCTTGTTTTTGATTTGTTCTTGAACCCTAGAACTCTTATATTGTTTATTATCATGCTTTCATTGGAACCCATGGTGACGATGAGTTCCATTATGAACTAATCGTTATCGTGGGGTTCTTACGAATTTACTTATGGATTTCAATAGTTAATTTATTTCAATATCTTGGTGTGTGGTGATTGATTGATATCCTGATATTGGTTTTGCTTATTCGTCTTATGTGCGTAGCTAACATATAAGATAGCGCGTTAATCTCTATTGAAGCGACAGTGAATATATAGGTTTAGAACTTGCCATGCTAGCATAGATTCATGTATTTGTTATGAATGATTCGTAGGTAATTTTAACCATCTTACTTGCCCTATGTAATCACGATAGATAACTTGCGCATTAAACCTTTATGTTGTCAAATTCTATAGACATATAGGGTCTCAACCTAATTGGTTTCTATTCAAATTCTATCTCTTTTGTTGATGCTTGGTAGTAGAGTATTCGTATAACGAAAGTTAGCGTTTACTAGTTTCGTGTTATCTGATTAGTGTCATCACCATTACATGCTAAGGTTAAGAACAAAAAGGCTATTGAATGAAGTATTTAATGAAGTTAGGATCCCGTGTTTGTCATATATAGTAATTCAACCTCAATTCTCTTAGTTAATGTTATTTAGTATAATCTCTTAGTTTAATCAAAACCCAATTTGTTATTTGTCGTAGCATTGAACGATGGCCATACATTATTGTATAGGTGCATAAATTGAACTTAACCTAAACCAGTCTCTGTGGGAATGAATCTGATCTATATCTTATACTACTTGCGAACGCGTATACTTGCGTGTAATTTAGCGCGTGTTTTTGCCCTAACAGCAGCTAATAGGTCAAAAATTGTTAGAGGAATGACTAACAAGTACTATTTAAACTTGATTATGTGCACTACAAAAAAATGAGGCTAAATACAACTGCACAATACAACCAGAGTCAATTTTAACCACTTCGGTTGAATTTAAGGGCACGGCTAAATTCAACCGCAGGCGGTCGTATTTAAATACAGTTGTATTTACGCGGTCAAATTTAGTAATAATTACAACTGAATAAATACAACCGTATTTATATGCAACCATATACGGTTGAGTTTAGCCGTGCTCCTAAATTCAACCGCACTCAGTCGAATTTAGCCTTTCCAAAAAAATGGAGGGAATTTTCCCGCCAACGAATTTTTTTGACACTACTAAATTCAACCGATTTCGGTCGAATTCGATTTTTGAAAATGGAGGGAAATTTCCAAAAAAAGATAGAATAAAATTTACACGAAAGTTAAATTTTAGTTCTTGCAAAAAAAGATCATTATGGTAGGAGCATTTTCAAATTTGTTTTATTCGTTGCATAACAAAAATTGGAAATTTATAAAGTGTGTAATATATAATTGATGAGGTCAAAGATTACTGGAGATAACAATGTCATTAGCATCTCTGATCATAGTATGAAGCAAGTCAAATGGACATCTGATCTGATTAGAAGATTAATGAACAGTTATATTCAGTAATCAGTTAAGCTTGGGGTCAACACTGAGTAAGTTGTATTGTTATCTAAATTTGTATTTTGTACTTGTAACACTTAAAGTCTGTAAAAATGCAAAGGAGTAGACCGGAGTCTTTTTCCTAAAAAAGTATCAAGCCTAAGGATTCTATCTGGAAGAAGATCAAGAAGTTCATGCCTCAGAAGAATTTTGAAGAAGCTTGGAGTTGAATAAATCTGTTTGGAGAAAAATATCCTAAGTCAGGATCTCTACAAGTCACAGATTTAATGTTATAGAGAAGTCACTCGAGAACTCCAGAATGGCTTATCGAGAAGTCATTCAAGTTGCAGAGAGTACGGACGGATGAGGAACATCCATCGGAATAGTAGTTTGGCTAGTCGACGAATGACTGCTATTAGGCACATCCGTCGGGTTACATTCACTACTCGACGGATGAGCAATATCCACGGGATAGAAGAAATGAATGAATTCAGAGTGGAGAAGTCAGGAAAGCTACTAGAGAACTCAGGAAGATATCGACAAGCAAAAATGAAGAAATGAAGATTGGAGATATCGACAAGTTATTCCTTCACTAGAAAACTTAGAGTTATCGACAAGTCTACATTCAGTAGAGAACTCTGAGTTATCGATAAGTCAAAGTGAAGATGTGAAGACTAGAGATCTCGACAAGCTGAAGACCTCTACAAGCCAAACTTAATATGGAGTGCTAGAGATCTCGATAAGCTTATGTATTTATCAAGATGTCAAGTGTTCTATTAATTCAAACTCGAAATCTCGAGGTACAGTCTCAAAGTACAGAATTGCAGATCAGTTCAATATCCATGATAAACAATCAACAAACAATCCAACAGCTAGATTGACAAGTCTACAAAAAGCAGCTTGAAGAGTGTACAAGATCAATGGAAAAGATTAACTGACAGAGGAAGCTTAAAGTGAACACGGGATGCTAGAGATATGCTAAGCCAGAAATGGAAGATTTGTTTTTCTATAAATAGAAATGACAATTGGCAGTGTAAAAAAGCTAATAACATGTTTATCATCAACTGTGTAAACCAGCAGTTAACTGAGTTATAAAGTTAATATTGGTCCTTTAGTTAGTTGCAACAATTTAGATCAAATCTCTTGTATCACTCTCAAGAAGAAGCTGAGCTCTTTAACATCAAAGAGCTTAGAAATTTTGTAGCAAAACAATCTTAATTTTTAATATAAAAATTAAGTGAGTTTTGAAGATCTGTGTTCTTTATTTTCTGCAAGTTTAAATTCTGCATGAACACTTTTCTATACAAGATTTAATTTACTTTGTTCAACCATTAACTTTCAAGAAAAGCCTAAAATCAGAAAAACACATTCCCCCCCCCTGTGTGTGATTTATTACCTAACAAGTGGTATCAGAGCTAAATCTGAAAGTAAACAGATTCAAGATCTTGGAAGAGTGAATACACAGAAAATCAGTAGCATCAAAAAACCTACCTTTGACAAAGCTAACTACACTCTATGGAAAAAGAAAATGATGTTGTTTATCAAGATGGCCAATCCACTCTACATTCTGATCCTCAAGAATGGACCCTTCATTCTTGTGGTAAGAGTTGAGGAATCTACAGATGGAGACATGGTCATACCAGCTCATTATGCTCCTAAAGATCCAGCTGAGTATTCTGACCCTGAAAATGAAAAAGTCTCCCAGGATAGCAGCTTGCAATTGATATTGATTGGGTCACTTGACAATGTGATGTACAACAATATTGTTAACTATGACAATGCCAAGCAAATATGGGATAAGATTGAAATACTCAGTGAAGGAACTGAGGAGGTTATATCTTATCAAAGAAGGATACTGATTTCACAGTATGAGGGTTTCATGGCTAAGCCTAAAGAAAGCATTATTGATGTATTTGAAAGATTCAATAAGCTGATAAATAACTTATAGCTTCATGACAAACACTGTAATAACCCCAAAAATTTTGGACTTTTTGTAACCCTTATGAATATTGATTTTGCTGATTATGCTGATTAAGAAAACTTTTCATGCCACACTATGTATGAGTTCTTTTATTGATATTCTGATATCTTATTAGTACTCCATATGGTATATAAGTGTATGTAAAGATCGTCAAAATCTAAATTCGAACACTTTGTTTTTTCCCGAAAATCCACCAGATACCGAAAGAATTGAGTATAAGGTAACATGATTAAAATGATTTAAATTCAAGGATTATAAGAGAGTATCATAAAAAGGAATATAAAATATTGAGAAAGGTTTAGGGGAACCCAAGTAATAAGATCCCGGATATGATCCCTCAAACGACAAACGAGAACGAAAGTTAAGTGAACCGTATAACAGATAAGCGGTCATTACCCAAGTAATTAATGGTTAATCAAAGAGGTTAGTAGATGATGATGTCATCACACCACAAAGGGAAGACAAGTGTAAAAAGATGACACAAGCTTGATGACATAAGCATGACAAGGAGAAGTGTGTTGTTGGTTGATTCTTGGCCATGCAAATTCTACCATGGTAAATATTTAATCAATTTCCAAGACAAAAAGAAGAAGCAACTAAACATAATTCATAAAACAAAAAGAAGAGAAGTTGAGTTGCTCTCTCAAGAACAAGCTCTCGGCCTTCTTCCTTTTTCAAGAGGAAAAATTCCAAAAATCAAGATCCAAGCTTCGTTAAATTACAAGGTAATTATCCAAGGTCCCTTATGATTAGTTATGGCTACCCTAGGAGTTTAAGCTCCAAATTCCTTCACAATCTCTTTCAATAAATCAAGGAAGAAGATGATGAATAGTGTTTTCAAGTTACTAACTTTGTTTTCTTTATTTTTCCTTTAAGATCCAAGCATTCCTAGGCTATCTCAAGGCTTCTTAAGGCTTCCTAGCTACTCTAATCACTCCAAGGAAGGTATAATACCTCCAAACCCTAACTTTACGTTGAGTATTAGGAATGGTTTTTATTGTTATAGTAAATGAGAAGCATGATACTTGTGTGTTTAAAGTTTGGATTGGATTTGTAGTGATTTGGATGTTGGAACCTTGTTTATAGTTAATGAAACTTAAGTATAATGAGTAGCTCATGTTTGGGGTTGAATGAATTGGAAAATCTTGAGGTTTGGGACTGATGTAGTAAGTTTTGGATGAGGGTTGGTTGTATTGTTGGTTGTGAGTTGAATTGTGGTTGTTTGGAGTGGTTTAAAACTTGGTAATCGCGTAAACATAGCCGTCGTAATGCCCGTTTTCATACAACTGTTTGTTCTTATTTTTCGGGACAGAGAGCTAGCTGTTAAATCTGTGACTTTGCCATTCTTAGCTAGATTGTGTCATAATCTTCGTTTTGATATGTGGTTCGCTTGAATCCGATGTACGGTGTAGGAGAAACGACCGTTTTAAGTAACGGTATTTCGCGAACGAACCATTTCCCCTCGCCTTACTTTGAAACCTTGGTTAAGGTCCTTACATGACTATTTGGAGTAAGAAACAATTATGTAAGGTTAATAGGTCAGTTGGTAGAGTATTCGCAAAAGAGTCGCCTTAAAATTTATAACGGTTAATTTATTAAAAATGGTGGAGTCGAGGGTACTCGAGCGACTTATGTGAATCGTTAAGCGGAAAAGCGAACGTTAGGGTCTAATTGGTTAAAGACTAGTTTCTTAAGCGATCGTGGTTTAATTCAAACTTATATGTTGTTTATAGGTTACCAGACTCGCCTCAGGCCTTTTACCACCCCCAGTCGCTCAGGAAAGTTTTCTACCCGTTATACTGTTGTTGTGATGTATATATGTATATGCATTATCTTGTGATAAGTGCATGATTTTTATTAGCAAATCTTGCGATATATTGGAGCATGTTGATATGATATATATGCATGCCTGTTTCGTAATCTTGATATCTCCTTGTTAAATTCAAATGCTTATAAACTGCATAATACCTATGCTAGAGATAAGCAGTAGTTGTGTATACCCTTAGTATAGGGGACCCAAAGGTGAACATTTTCTAAACCGGGAGTCGATGTTCCCGAGTATGATATATATATTTATATATATATAGTTTTCTATAACTATTAATCAAATAAGGTATATTCATTAGTTGTGAATAATAATCAAACTTATTTTGGATTATTCAAATAAAGATCGTACTTTCGTATAAGTAAATCTTTTGTTATTTATTATCCGTTTCAAGTATGAGTTTTTAAAATTCTACCTCAATCATTTTTATAAAGATTATCCTTATGGGAATATTATTTAAATAATAATAATCAGATATTTTCTAATATATCGGGATTGATTTATTTTATTAAATCGTCATTATTCTAAACATTCTTTAAAATCTTTTCGAGTCTTCAAAATGATTTTAAAAGTTAGAGCGGATCCCAATACTCATTTTCAGATTTAAGATCTTTCTTTCAAAGGGGATTTAAATACCCGCTCAAAACCTATGGAATTCGGCTCCGTGGTGTATATTTTGGAGCAACGAAGTTGCTAACTTGATTAAAGAGTTTGATTACTTGCCCAACATTCGGGAAGTAAGCCCACTCGAAATGCGCCGGCATAAGCAACATGGGCTCAGTGGGGGTCCATGAAAGTGTAAGTGGTTCAGTGGGAGTCCATCAATGCGTAAGTGGCTGAGTGGCAGTCCAGAATAAGGTCCTAATGCGACCAGGGTGATGACCAGTGGAAGATTCATCCATCTACTAGTAGAAAAGGTTACTTATTGGTATCTTTGCCTGATCAGCAAGATATCAGGTTTATGCCAAAGTATCTTCTTTCCAAAATTCTTGGGAATGACAACTCCGCTTATACTTTTAATAGAAGAAGAGTGTATGAGATGTATATATATAGTTATATATGTATATATATCGGGACTAATGAAGTATCTCGTAACTTCATTCTTTCAACTGATATTTCAAAGACTGAATCCATTCAAGTCTTATTTTGTAGTCTAATCTATGTGACGAACTTCGAAAACTTATTATACTTTGAGTAGTGGTAGTTCAAGTAGTTTTTTAAAATGATATAAGAATAGTGAAGTATTTGGTAACTTCATCTCCCTTTTAGCTTATATCCAGTAAGTAATTATCTTACACTTGATAAAGGTTTCCAGTAAGTTATCTATTTAGATAGTTGCATTATTGATTAAACTATATATTATCTTGCAAGCTGTAATGCTCACTCTTGCTTCATTTCTTCATCACACAACAACAATTAGGAAAGATGGCCAGACTCCAGCAGACCCATCGCAAGAGCGTGGGAAGCGTCCCGAGTCTTCCCGTTGATATCATAGCTGTTATAGCTGCAGAGGTAGATCTATCTGTAGATCAGGCATTCTAATTTTGGGAATCAATTATGTATAATTATAACTTGTGGCAGATAATGGCAATTAACTGTAAACTTATTAAGTAATCATTTTGGTTTGTAATAACTTTTAATTTATGGATTCAAGGACTTGTACTTATTTCAATTTCATCTCTGAGACTATAACATGTTGTGGTGTATGCTAGTGTGGGGTCACATCATGAGGTTATTTATTTTTAATTAAGTTAAGTGATATTTATGGAAAGGAAGACCGTGACGACCCGGATCCCCGACCCCGGATCTGGGGGTGTTACATAAATGGTATGAGAGCTAAGCGTTATAAACCTCAGAGATGATGCGAAGATATAATAATAAACTCATAAAGATAATAAGAACTCTTGCCAAGTTCATAGTCAGACTACTTAAAGTAGCGCTGGCAGTTAAAACCCTTACGGGAATTCTTATAAGTATCATGATAGTAACTTAGCTCGTTTAATGTGTAGGCGCATGAGATAGAGGACCCAGAGATGTTCGAGCGTGAGCATGATGAGGCACTGCTAGATGCCGAGGATCAGGAGGAGCCTGAGGAGGATAAGATGGAGGAAGAGGATCCCTAAGAGGATTCAGAGACAGAGATTATTGTGATTTCAGATGAGGAGGACCCGAATGAGGTCCCAGTAGCTGAGGAGCATGTCGGAGCTATAGTGGAGTATACTGGTACCCCTCTACCCTCACTCCCCGTGATCAGAGCTCCTACCCTCCACCACTATCTTGGAGCCCTTATGATGACAGCTCTAAGACCCATACCCCCGAGCCTAGGCAGACCGAGTAGGCACCCCTAGCGGCTCCGGATTCACCACCTCTCGACCCTGCCCATAGGCAGTCTTTGTTAGCTCACGGCTATGTTTAGGATGTTCTGAGGACTCGAGTGGCTATTGCTGAGGCTCGGCTGGATGAGGCCATGAGAGAGTTGGATGCAGAGAGAGCTGGTAGGCGTGCACGAGCTCATGAGGCTAGAGCTACCATACCCCGATCCCTGAGGAGAGAGCTGACTGGGATAGAGCTTATGGCCCGTGCGAGGCTCCGATCACTTCCTGGGGACAGACATGGCAGGATATCCAGGAGGCAGGATGATTACATTTTTTGTCGTGCGATGGAGAGCGTGTGGGAGTTGACCCGCTCCGGTGATTGATTCAGGACCAGTGATGTGGTAGTCTAGTCGTCTAGTTAGTCGAGGCCATAGTAAGAGGTAATGTGGTAGTCTAGTCGTCTAGTTAGTCGAGGCCATAGTAAGAGCCAATTTTCCGGGATAGTTGACTTGTATATAGTATCCCTTTCTCTGACTAGACATATAGACTCATGTATTTCACTTTTGGGCAGATGACTATAACACTGTTGTACTTTTGACCAGATTGAACTATGTATTTCTTGCATTATGTATATATTTGTGGCCTTTCAGTTCAATTCCTTAGTGACGAGATCACTGTTTTTATCGTTATTATTACTGCACTTCTTATTAGAACTGTCATAATATAAAAGCATTGCGAGATACATTCTCCCCATTATGAAACTGTGCAAGGCACAATCTTATGTATGATTATGACCTAACATTGAATTTTCCAAAATTTATCAGTATCATGCCGCCAAGAAGGATTGGAACTAGGGCGAACCTTGGATTTGTGGACCAGGGAAGCCATAACCAGGATGGTAGGAACCAAGAACACAATGAAGAGGAAGATGAGGATTATGTCGAACAGGATGACTCCCAGTATGAAGAGGAGGAGGAAACATTTGATGTGGAAGGATTTGAGATAGAGGCTGAAGAAGGAGAAACTGAGGTTGAGCAACAAGTACCAAACCTAGGCATGGATCCCATGGGGCAGTTCATGCAACTACTAAGGCATAACTTGGAACGTCAACCCAACCAACCCCCTCAAGGAAATAACAATGCTGTGGTAAACTCTTTCAGGGCTTTCAAGTCCCTTAAGCCCCCTGAGTTCCACAGATCATCCGACCCAGTTGAGGCAAGGGCATGGCTAAAGGAAATGGAGAAATCCTTTGAGATTCTGTGTACCGATGAGGCACAGAAGACTTTATTTGCTACCTACCTTCTAAAAGGAGAGGCCAACTACTGGTGGGAGGCCAAAAAAACATGGAGACAGATGTTGTCATAACCTGGGAGAGGTTTAGTGAGTTGTTTTTCGGGAAATATTTCCCGAGGTTTATAGAGAACCAGATGGAGCTCAAGTTCTTGGAGCTAAAGCAGAATAACTTATTTGTAGCAGAGTATGAAGCAAAATTTAATGAGTTATCAAGGTTTGTGCCGTAGTTTTTGAGCACCGAGGAAAAGAAAGCTAGGAGGTTTCAGCAGGGACTGAAACCGTGGATTCAGAATAGGGTGGCAATCCTTGAGCTTACAGATTATGCCACTCTGGTGCAAAAGGCAACAATTGCAGAAGCCGGAAGTGAACAGATGTAGAAGGAAAGAGAGAAGAAAGGAATAAAGAGGAAAAGTATGAGCATGGGCGGAGGTCTCGCAGGAGGGAGCTTCCCAACTAGATTTAATCGAGGAGAACTGTCCCTACCAGGAAGGAGTACTGGGTTTAAGCGGCCCGTAAGTGTGAATGTGAGCCAGAGCGGCCAGAAGTCAGGAATGTCCTATTCCAACCAGTCTCGACCCCATTACCAGCCTGTAACACTTGTGGAAGGATGCACTCTGGGGATTGTAAAGGAAAGCCAGTAACCTGCTTTAAGTGTGGTCGAGAGGGACATTATTCAACTAAGTGCCCTTCGTCAACCCCCGCCGTCATTCCAACCACCACTTGTCATCAGTGTGGATGCCTGGGTCATCGGAAAAGGGAATTCCCAATGAACAAACCAACAGCTTCAGGAGCAAGTAGGGTTGCCTCCAATAAGCCACCTACTGCGAGGACTTTCAACATGACAGTTCAAGATGCTATGAAAGACTCAGATGTGATAGCAGGTACCCTTTCTCTAAATTCAGTCAATACAAATGTTTTATTTGATTCGGGAGCAACTAAATCTTTTATATCGAGGGACTTTGCGCATAAATTAAGACTTAAGGTTGAACCCTTGATAGAAACCTTACTAATAGAAATAGCCAACCATGAAGTTGTTCATGTTAACTAGATTCACCCAGCCTGTGAGTTAGGCATAGGGGAATAATCTTTTAGTGTTGATCTGATTCCTTTTAAATTAGGGGAATTTGATGTAATTTTGGGAATAGATTGGCTATCTAGCAATGATGCTCAGATAGACTGTAAGGGGAAGAAAGTTAAGTTGAATATCCCAGGGAAGAATGGAGTCATATTTAGAGGGAAGAGGCAGACACAGAAATTTTTGACCATGGCCCAGGCCAATAAGATGCTATGAAAAGGAAATGAGGCTTACCTAGCCTATGTGGTGGACACACAGAAGGAGGTTCCCAACTTGTAAGACATTCCGGTAGTCAACAAATTTGAAGATGTATTTCCACAAGACCTTCCGGGACTTCCACTCGATAGAGTGATTGAATTTGCTATTGAATTGGCCCCAGGGACGGCACCAAATTCAAAAGCACCATACCGGTTAGCCCCATTAGAAATGAAGGAATTGGCTACCCAATTACAAGAACTTTTGGATAAGGGTATGATAAGACCCAGTGTATCTCCGTGGGGAGCACCAGTATTATTTGTTAAGAAGAAAGATGGGAGCATGAGGCTGTGCATCGACTACTGAGAGTTGAATAAGCTAACCATAAAGAACAGGTACCCGTTACCCATTACCCAGAATAGACGATCTATTCGACCAGCTAAAGGATACTGTCTACTTTTCCAAGATTGACCTGAGAACTGGACATCACTAACTAAAGATTAAACACGAAGATATTCCAAAGACTGCGTTCCGAACCAGGTATGAGCACTATGAGTTCTTGGTAATGTCCTTTTGATTAACCAACGCCCCAGCGGCTTTCATGGATTTAATGAACAGAGTATTCAAGAAGTACTTGGACAAGTAAGTGATAGTTTTTATCGATGATATTTTAATCTACTCAAGGAACTAGGAAGAACATGCAGAGCATTTGAGGACAGCTCTAGGAATACTCAGAGAAGAACAGTTGTTTGCCAAATTCTCGAAGTGTGAATTATGGCGAAATGAAGTACAGTTTTTAGGACATGTGATCATTAAGGAAGGAGTATTGGTCGACCTCTCCAAGATAGAGGCGGTCTCAAATTGGGAAAGGCCAACCACACCCACTGAGGTAAGGAGTTTCATAGGATTGGCCGGCTACTATCGTATATTTGTACAGGATTTTACGAAGATCGCAGCCCCTTTAACACGACTTACTCGTAAGACAGAGAAGTTTGAATGGACAGAAAAATGCGAGAACAGTTTTCAAGAATTGAAGAAAAGGTTTATAACGGCCCCGGTATTGGCATTACCAGACGGAAAAGGAGATTTTGTGATATATAGTGATAGGTCACACAAAGGATTAGGGTGTGTGCTTATGCAGCACGGTAAGGTGATTGCGTATGCATCGAGACAACTGAAGGAATACGAGATTAGATATCCTACTCATGACCTTGAGCTCGCGGCAATAGTTTTTGCCTTAAAAATTTGGAGGCACTACTTGTATGGAGAGAAGTGCGAGATTTTCACAGAACAAAAGAGCCTCAAGTACATATTCATGCAGAAAGAGCTCAACATGTGTCAGGGAAGATGGTTAGAACTAATCAAGGACTATGATTGTGAGATTCTCTATCATCCAGGGAAAGCCAATGTGGTGGCTGACGCCCTTAGTAGGAAGGAAAGACTCAAAATGATAATGACTTTGGAGGAATTGATAAGGGATTTCGAGAAAATGGAAATAAGAGTAAAGGTAACCGGAGCCGGAACCGAAAAGCTGTTTGAGATCTCGATGCAACCAAAGTTATTGGAAAAGATTAGATTGTGCCAAGAAAAAGTAATGAATGAAGGCAGAGAGTCAAGGACTGGAGAAGAGATCCATACTGAGAGAGATGATAAGGGGATAATGAGGTATTCCTACAGGATTTGGGTTCCGAATATTCAAGAGCTTAAAGATGAGATTTTGGATGAAAGCCATAGTTCAAGGTATTCCATTCACCCGGGGAGCACCAAGATGTATAGGGATTTAAAGGAGTATTACTGGTGGCCCAACATGAAGAGGGACGTAGCAGAATGGGTAAGCAAATGTTTAACTTGCCAAAGAGTAAAGGTAGAGCACCAGAGACCCAGTGGACTTTTACGACTCCTGGAGATTCCCGAATGGAAATGGGAACAGATAGCTATGGATTTTGTTGTAGGCTTACCAAGGACGAAAGCCAATCATGATGCCATATGGGTAATTATAGACCGACTGACAAAGTCAACTCACTTCATTCCTATTAATGAGAGATACACAGTTGATAGATTGGTGGACATTTACCTTAAGGAAATAGTGACACGACATGGAGTCCCAGCGTCCATTATCTCAGACCGAGACCCCAGATTCAACTCCAGATTTTGGAGGAGCTTTCAAGAATGTGCAGGAACCAAATTAAACATGAGTACCGCTTACCATCCCCAAACGGACGGGCAAAGTGAAAGGACCATCCAGATACTAGAGGATATGTTGAGAGTATGTGCAATAGACTTTAAAGGAAGTTGGGATGATCACTTGCCGTTGATCGAATTTTCTTATAACAATTGCTTTCATGCCAGCATTGGAATGCCGCCTTACGAGGCCCTGTACGGAAGAAGGTGTCTATCTCCCTTATACTGGGATGAAGTGGGAGAGCGAAAGATGCTCGGACCCGAAGTGGTCCAAAGGACAAAAGACATAGTGGATCTCATCAGAGGACGGCTTGTAGCAGCCCAAGACCGACAGAAGAAGTATGCAGACCTAGCCCGAAAGGAAAAGGAGTATGAAGTAGGGGACTTAGTACTGCTAAAAGTATCCCCTTGGAAGGGATTGATGAGGTTCGTAAAGAAAGGGAAACTAAGCCCAAGGTACATTGGACCTTTTGAGATACTAAGACGAATTGGGAAGTTAGCTTACGAGCTAGCCTTACCCCCAAACCTACAACAAGTTCATAATGTGTTCCATGTGTAAATGCTAAGGAAGTATCATCGGGATGCCAGGAACATAGTGGAATACAAGCATGTGGACATGCAACCAGACCTGATTTATGTGGAGCAACCAGTGATGATTATGGATAAAAAGGAGAAAGTGCTTATCAACAAGGTTATTAAGCTGGTCCAAGTTTTATGGCAAAATCATAATGTGGAGGAGTCAACTTGGGAACTAGAGAGCGCAGTGCTATAAAAGTACCCCCATTTGTTTTCTATCTGATTCCGAGACGGAATCCTTTTAAGGAGGGGAGACTGTAATAACCCCAAAAATTTTGGATTTTTTGTAACCCTTATGAATAGTGATTTTGTTGATTATGCTGATTAAGAAAACTTTTATGTCACACTATGTAGGAGCTCTTTTATTGATATTCTGAGATCTTATTAGTACTCCATATGGTATAGAAGTGTATGTAAAGATCGTCAGAATCTAAATTCGAACACTTTGTTTTTTCCCGAAAATCCACCAGATACCGAAAGAATTGAGTATAAGGTAACATGATTAAAAGGATTTAAATTCAAGGATTATAAGAGAGGATCATAAAAGGAATATAAAATATTGAGAAAGGTTTAGGGGAACCCAAGTAATAAGATCCCGGATATGATCCCTCAAACGACAAACGAGAACGAAAGTTAAGCGAATCGTATAACAGATAAGCGGTCATTACCCAAGTAATTAATGGTTAATCAAAGAGGTTAGTAGATGATGATGTCATCACACCACAAAGGGAAGACAAGTGTAAAAAGATGACACAAGCTTGATGACATAAGCATGACAAGGAGAAGTGTGTTGTTGGTTGATTCTTGGCCATGCAAATTTTACCATGGTAAATATTTAATCAATTGCCAAGACAAAAAAAAGAAGCAACCAAACATAATTCATAAAACAAAAAGAAAATAAGTTGACTTGCTCTCTCAAGGACAAGCTCTCGGCCTTCTTCCTTTTTCAAGAGGAAAAATTCCAAAAATCAAGATCCAAGCTTTGTTAAATTACAAGGTAATTATCCAAGGTCCCTTATGATTAGTTATGGCTACCCTAGGAGTTTAAGCTCCAAATTCCTTCACAATATCTTTCAATAAATCAATGAAGAAGATGATGAATAGTGTTTTCAAGTTACTAACTTTGTTTTCTTTGTTTTTCCTTTAAGATCCAAGCATTCCTAGTCTATCTCAAGGCTTCTTAAGACTTCCTAGCTACTCTAATCACTCTAAGGAAGGTATAACACCTCCAAACCCTAAATTTACTTTGATTATTAGGAATGGTTTTGATTGTTATAGTAAATGAGAAGCATGATACTTGTGTTTTTAAAGTTTGTATTGGATTTGTAGTGATTTGGATGTTGGAACCTTGTTTATAGTTAATGAAACTTAAGTATAATGAGTAGTTCATGTTTGGGGTTGAATGAATTGGAAAATCTTGAGGTTTGGGACTGATGTAGTAAGTTTTGGATGAGGGTTGGTTGTATTGTTGGTTGTGAGTTGAATTGTGGTTGTTTGGAGTAGTTTAAAACTTGGTAATCGCGTAAACATAGCCGTCGTAATGCCCATTTTCATACAACTGCTTGTTTTTAGTGTTCGGGAAATAGAGCTAACTGTTAAATCTGTGACTTTGCCATTTTTATCTAGATTGTGTCATAAGCTTCGTTTTGATATGTGGTTCGCTTGAATCCGATGTACGGTTTAGGAGAAACGACCGTTTTAAGTAACGGCATTTCGCGAACGAACCATTTCCCCTCGCCTTACTTTGAAACCTTGGTTAAGGTCCTTAAATGACTATTTGGAGTAAGAAACAATTATGTAAGGTTAATAGGTCAGTTGGTAGAGTATTTTCGAAAGAGTCGCTTTAAAATTCGTAACGTTTAATTTATTAAAAATGGTGGAGCCGCGGGTACTCGAGCGACTTATGTGAATCGTTAAGCGCAAAAGCGAACGTTAGGGTCTAATTGGTTAAAGACTAGTTTCTTAAGCGACCGTGGTTTAATTCCAACTTATATGTTGTTTATAGGTTACCAGACTCGCCTCAGGCCTTTTACCACCCCCAGTCGCTCAGGAAAGTTTTCTACCCGTTATACTGTTGTTGTGATGTATATATGTATATGCATTATCTTGTGATAAGTGCATGATTGTTATTAGCAAATCTTGCGATATATTGGAGCATGTTGATATGATATATATGCATGCCTTTTTCGTAATCTTGATTTCTCCTTGTTAAATTCAAATGCTTATAAACTGCATAATACCTATGCTAGAGATAAGCAGTAGTTGCGTATACCCTTAGTATAGGGGACCCAAAGGTGAACATTTTCTAAACCGGGAGTCGATGTTCCCGAGTATGATATATATATTTATGTATATAGTTTTCTATAACTATTAATTGAATAAGGTATATTCGATAGTTTTGAATAATAATCAAACTTATTTTCGATTATTCAAATAAAGATCGTACTTTCGTATAAGTATATCTTTTGTTATTTATTATCCATTTAAAATATGAGTTTTTAAAACTTCTACTATAATTATTTTTATAAAGATTATCCTTATGGGAATATTATTTAAATAATAATATTCAGATATTTTCTAATATATCGGGATTGATTTATTTTATTAAATCATCATTACTCTAAACATTCTTTAAAATATTTTCGAGTCTTCAAATTGATTTTAAAAGTTAGAGCGGATCCCAAAACTTATTTTCAGATTTAAGATCTTCCTTTCAAAGGGTATTTAAATACTCGCTCAAAACCTAAGGGATCCAGCTCCGTGGTGTATTTTTGGAGCAATGAAGTTGCTAACTTGATAAAAGAGTTGGATTACTTGCCCAACATTCGGGAAGTAAGCCCACTCGAAATGCGTCGGCATAAGCAACATGGGCTCAGTAGGGGTCCATGAAAGTGTAAGTGGCTCAGTGGGAGTCCATCAATGTGTAAGTGGCTGAGTGGACGTCCAGCATAAGGTCCTAATGCGACCAGGGTGATGACCAGTGGGGGATTCATCCATCTACTAGTAGAAAATGTTACTTATTGGTATCTTTGCCTGATAAGCAAGATATCAGGTTTATGCCAAAGTATCTTTTTTCCAAAATTCTTGGGAATGATAACTCCGCTTATACTTTTAATAGCATAAGAGTGTATGAGATGTATATATATAGGTAAATATATATATCGGGACTAATGAAGTATCTCGTAACTTCATTTTTTTTCAACTGATATTTCAAATACTAAATCCATTCAAGTCTTATCTTGTAGTCTCATCTATGTGACGAACTTCGAAAACTTATTATACTTTGGGCAGTGGTAGTTCAAGTAGTTTTCTAAAATGATATAAGTATAGTGAAGTATTTGGTAACTTCATCTCCCTTTTAGCTTATATCCAGTAAGTAATTATCTTACACTTGATAAAGGTTTCCAGTAAGTTATCTATTTAGATACTTGCATTATTGATTAAACTATATATTATCTTGTGAGCTGTAATGCTCACTCTTGCTTCATTTCTTCATCACACAACAACAGTTAGGAAAGATGGCCAGACTCCAGCAAACCCATCGCAAGAGCATGGGAAGCGTCATGCGTCTTCCCGTTGATATCATAGCTGCTATTGCTGTAGAGGTAGATCTATTTGTAGATCAGGCATTCTACTTTTGGGAATCAATTATGTATAATTATAACTTGTGGCTGATAATGGCAATTAACTATAAACTTATTAAGTAATCATTTTGGATTGTAATAACTTTTAATTTGTGGATTCAAGGACTTGTACTTATTTCAATTTCATCTCTGAGACTATAACGTGTTGTGGTGTGTGCTAGTGTGGGGTCGCAGCATGAGGTTATTTATTTTTAATTAAGTTAAGTGATATTTATGGAAAGGAAGACCATGACGACCCGGATCCCCGACCCGGGATCTGGGGGTGTTACAAACAATATGATGCAGAAGAGGTGAATTTAAAGTTCTTGCTTACTCTTCCTGATCATTTGGAACAGAAAATCTCAGCAATCAGGGAAGGGAGAGACTTGAGCAGAATAACTATGGAAGTTCTATATGGAATTTTCGAAACCTATGAACTAGAGATGATTCAAAGGTAATCATTGAGATCTGGCCAAGGACATGTTATAGATGGCTCAAGTGCTTTAATAGTAAATGAAGGTCAAACATCAAATGATGAACCAAGATCTCATATTCTAGTTGCCTCAACAAGTGAGCAGAGAATAATTTATTCTCAGGAGCAAGTCATACTAGAGTTGGAAAAGGATGAGTTCTATACTCTTGAAGAACTGGATGAGCTAGATCATTCAATGGCCTATCTGGCTAGAAAATTCTCTAACATTAGAGTAAGGAATCCAAGATACTTCAAAAGTAAAGGACAGTCCTTAACAAAGATAGCAGCTTGAAGGAAAAAGGGAAGTACAATTCTGATAGCAAGACTGGCTACAAAACTGGATCTGTTGACAGATTTAATATAAGGTGCTTCAGTTGTGATGAACTAGGCCACTTTGCTATAGAATGCAGGAAACCCAAGAAGGCAAAAAAAGATAAAGCTTATCTTGAACTTGAAGCAAAGTATGAAGCTCTTCTGAAGAAACAATAAAGCAAAGCTTATATTGCAGAAGGTAAAGGTTGGTATGACTCTGAAAATGATGAAGATGAAGATCTAGGAAACTATGCACTCATGGCCTTGGAGCAAGGAGAGTCATCCTCATCTAAATCATAGGTACCAACTCTTACCTCCACTGATTTAATTGTGAATCAATATAAGGAAACTGTGATGAGCACATACATGTTTCATATTCATACAAACATGGTTGCTGCTAATGAAGAAGTTAGCAGATTAACAAAGTTAAATGAGAAGCTTGAAAGTGAAAAACAAGAAGTTGTATTATTGACAGTGGAGGTTAAAGCCTTGAAACAAGAAAATTGTTATCTGAAAAACAAGCTCAAGTGTGCAAATGAGATTGAGGTTGTGCTAAGAGAAAAGCTGGAGAAAAGTGAAGTAAAGTTGAAGTCCTTCAAGAATGCATCTGAATTGGTTGGTCAGTACCATGAGAAAAACAAACCATGTACAAATATTGCTATTGGTCTTGATTATGATACCTTAAACAACAAGAAGAAAAACACTGGTGACAGAGGAAAAGCAACAAAGAGTGAAAATGTTCCAAAAATGCTGAAAAATGTTGGATCACCTGTGTTTAAGACTTGTGAGGTAAATTTCAGTGAAGAAGAATTGATTACTAAGCAAGAAATTGCAGATGAGGATAATGAAAAGAGGAATACCAATTCAATTCAATCTTCCAAGACTGAAAAAATCTTATGGACAATCAAAGTACCAAGACCACTGTCAAAGAAACCAAGATTGAAGATGGAAGAAAGAAGAAGAAAAATAGAAATGGAAGAATGGGGGTAAACAAAAGCAATAATCTGACCTATGTTGCAGATGCTCCTGGAAATAAGTGTGAAAAATATGGCTCTGCAAATCATCTAACTTACCTTTGTAAAAAGTGTTAGTAAGCTAACTGAAGGAGCCTGCAAATATAATGAAGCAGATTAATATGATCCCTACTCATTCTGTGATAAGTTTGACTGCATCCCTTGTAACTTGAAAGTGATGAAGAGTTGCCACAAACTGAGAGTAGACCTTAAAGAATCAAAAATTGAGTCTATATCAGAAAGGGATAGTGCACAACAATCATTGAATTCTATTTTATCTGAAACAAATCATTCTATTTCTTCTAAATCAGTTAACAAGAAGAAAGTACCCAACACTGTTTGGGTTACTAAACACACCTGAATCTCATTTTGTGCAGGGCAAAGTGAAGAAAGTCATATGGATCAATGACAGTGGATGTTCCGGACATATGACAGGTGATAAGACCCTGCTATCACAGTTTGAGGAGGAAGTTGCCCATTGGTGACCTTTGGAAACAACAGCAAAGGATTCACAATGGGATATGGAAAGATTTTTTCTAAAAATGTTGTCATTGATGATGTAGCACTAGTAGCTGGTCTTGAGGTGAATCTTCTCAATGTTAGCCAATTTGCAGGAAAATGCTTTGAAGTTTTATTCAACAAAGAAGAATGCACTTTTATCAGCAAGAAACTGGTGAAATTGCTCTGAAAGGATCAAGGAAAGGAAGCTTGTTTGTTACAGACTTGGAGTCAACAAATAAGGATGGTATTTGCTGCTTCTACACCAAGGCATCAGAAGAACAAAGCAAGATATGGCATAAGAAGTTGTCTCACTTGAATTTCAAGGTAATTAACAACTTAGTCAAAAAGGATTTAGTGAGAGACATGCCCAAGCTGGATTTTGTTCAAGTTGAAGTCTGTGAAGCTTTCCAGAAAGGAAAGATGAAAAGATCTAGTCATAAGTCAAAAAATGTGAATTCTATTAGTACACCCTTGTAACTTATTCACATGGACTTGTTTGGGCCAGTGAATGTCTTATCAATTTCAAGGAACAGATATGAACTTGTGATGGTGGATGATTTCTCAAGATACACTTGGGTAGAGTTCATGTACTCTAAAGATGAAACTCCACATATCATAATTGAGCACATCAAGAAGATAGAAAAACAGGCTGAAGATTACGATTGTTTGAAAAGACTAAGAAGTGACAATGGAACAGAATTCAGAAATGTTACATTAAGTGAATTCTGCAAAGGCAGAGGCATTGTTCAAGAATTCTCAGCTGCCTGAACACCTCAACAAAATGGAGTAGTTGAGAGAAAGAACAGAACATTGGTTGAAGCTGCTAGAACAATGCTGTAAGATGCCAAGTTGCCAACAAGTTTCTGGGAAGAGGCTGTCAACACTGTATGTGATACTCAGAACAGATATCTCATCAACAAGGCACATGGAAAGTCACCCTACTCAATCATGTCTAAGAGAAAGCCTATTGCAAAGCATCTTCATGTGTTTGGAAGCAAGTGTTACATTTTGAAAGACAACTCTGAATATGTGGGAAAAATTGACTCAAATGTTTTTGAAGCAATTTTTCTGCGATATTCACTGGAAAGAACAACCTATAAACTCTATGTGATTGATCAAAAGAAGATCATGGAAAGCACAAATATGACCTTTGATGATAACAAGTGTTCAGGCTTGGAATGCCTTGATGGTAATGAAGCTAAAGCCCTTACATTTGAAAACCTCAACATTGATAGTGAATCTGATGGAGAAGATGAAGTTAATGCACAATAGTTGATAAATGAAGAGACTACTGAGCAGGAAAATCATGGGAATGGAAGCTCATCTCAAACACCTGAATTTGACAGCATAAACTCAGGGGGAGAAAGAGAAGAAGTATCTACCAATCATACCAATGATGAAGAAAATGATGAAGGCACAAGTCAACAAACTCACACAAGGAAGTGGGATAGAAGTCACTCTAGAGAAGCAATTATTGGTGATCCTACTGCTGGTGTGAGGACTAGAAGTGCAACTGCTAATGAGTGCCTACATGCATATTTTCTGTCTCAAGTAGAGCCTAAGAAAATTGATGAAGCTCTACTAGATCCTGACTGGATATTTGCCATGCAGGAATAGCTGAATCAGTTTCAAAGAAGCAAAGTCTGGAAGTTAGTTCCTGCACCAAAAAATAGAAGCATTATTGGAACAAAATGGGTGTTCAGGAATAAAATGGATGAATATGGTATAGTTACCAGAAACAAAGCAAGGTTGGTTGCAAAAGGCTACTCACAAGAAGAAGGAATTGATTATGATGAAACTTTTGAACCTGTTGTAAGACTTGAAGCTATAAGAATTTTCTAGCATTTGCTGCACATTCAAATTTTAAAGTGTATCAAATGGATGTCAAAAGTTCCTTTCTAAATGGTGAGCCAGAAGAAGAAGTTTGTGTGCAACAACCTCCTGGCTTTGAAAATCCAAAATTTCCAAATTTTGTGTATAAGTTACTCAAGGCTCTATATGGACTAAAACAGGCACCTAGAGCTTGGTATGCCACACTATCAGATTTCCAATTGAAGCATGGTTTTATTAGAGGAACCATAGACAAGTCTCTCTTCTACAAGAAACATGGTGAAGGTATGATCCTAGTTCAGATCTATGTGGATGATATCATTTTTGGTTCTACTAATGAGAAGCTGTGCCAAAGATTCTCCAAGCTTATGCAAAGTGAATATGAAATGAGTATGATGGGGGAACTGAGTTACTTCCTTGGACTTTAAGTCAGCCAAAGAAGTGATGGTATCTTCATCAGCCAAACTAAATATGTCAAGGATCTCTTAAAAAAGTTTGGAATGGTTGATTGTTCACCTGCATCTACACCTATGTCTACTGCAACAAAGTTGGATGAAGATAAAAAGCGCAAGAGTGTAGATGTCTCAAGCTACAGAGGGATGATTAGATTATTGCTTTACTTAACAGCAAATAGACCAGACATCATGTTTGTAACATATCTATGTGCAAGATTTCAAGCCAATCCAAAAGAATCACATTTGATGGTTGTAAAGAGGATTTTCAAATACTTGAAGGGGACTCCAAACTTAGGATTATGGTATCCTAAGAGAACTGGTTTTGAAGCTGTTGGCTACACAGATACAGATTTTGCTGGATGCAGGGTTGACAGAAAGAGTACCAGTGGAAGCTGTCAATTTCTTGGACAAAGACTTGTATCCTAGCAAAACAAGAAACAACAATCTGTATCAACTTCTACAGCTGAAGCTGAATACATAGCTGCAGGAAGTTGTTGGGCTCAAGTGCTTTGGATTAGAAATCAGCTAATGGATTATGGCCTAGTGTTACACAAAATTCCTATCATGTGTGACAACTAGTGCTATATCTATAGTAGCTAATCCAGTTAATCATTCTAGGTCAAAGCACATTGATGTGAGGTACCACTTTATTAGAAAACATGCTACGAATGGTACCATTGAGCTCATTTTTATACCAACCGAAAAACAACTAGCTGACATTTTTACTAAACCTTTGGATGAAGCAACATTCACTAGACTTGTATGTGAAATTGGAATGCTTAATTCTTCATCCTAAGGTAAGAACTCAGCTAATGTTTTGCAGCAGATTAATCTCCCGTAAATCAGAATTAATTTGATTAAATTGGAAATTAACTGAAATATGAATTATAAATATTTCAGAAATCTCTGCATTTTTGTTTTTTAAATTCAATTAACTTGCAATTTTTCAAATTCTAAGTAAACTGCTTAGTTGTTAATTTACATCCTTAATATGTAAAATTAACACAAGGTAGAATTGCATTAACCAAAAGTATTTAGAGAATTGAGTTCTCGATAAGCATAAATTGACTTCTCGACAAGTCATTTTAGGACTTCTCGAGTGAGTGCTCGATAAGTCAATTTACTGACTTCTCGAGTGACTTCTTGTTAGGAATATGTGTATTAGTTTGATGATAAGTTCAACAAAACACTTAAGTAGAAATCTTGTGTTTGTAGCCTCAACGGATAAGATCATTCTGGCTATCCGTTGAAGGAGTAGCTTTACTTAGAAATAAGTTTAGTATTGTAGCACATTTCATTCTCTGTATTTAAGTTGTAATTCTTAGTTGTTATGGGAAATTATGAGTCATGTTGACTACTAGTGGATATGCAAATAGGAGGGCTAATTGTAAATATTTCATGCCTTGTAATTTTGTATAAGTGAAGTAGTATCAACTGATATTAAAGGCCTTCAACGGATGAGAAACAAAGCTTCAACGGATGTCTCTAAAGCTTCAACGGATAACATCCATCAACGGATGAGTGCATCAACGGATAAAGCTTCAACTGCTAATGCATCAACGGATAAAGCTTCAACGGATAAAGCCATCAACAAATGAAAGCTTCAACGGATGATAAGTTCAATAGCAGTTGATAGTGACAATTCATAAGCTGACAGAGGCACATGGGTTGACAGAGACAAACTGGAATGTGGTAGCCTCTTGGAGGAATCAAGAAAAAGTAGCATTTCCATTCTGGTGCAAACAAGGAAGTATTCAAAGATTCACAGCTAAGCCTAAATTGTATTGGATAGAGAAATGAAGAAGAAACATGTGAAGAATCTTTTAATTGTATTTTACAGTTTTGTCTTCAATTGTAAACTTGGTGATATATAAACCAAGTAGCAGCTAGTAATTAGATGGTGAATTTTCAGAGCTTTTTAGAAAAATCCAGAGAGAAAATCATCTAGTTTGTACTAGGACACAGTTGTGATCAATTCTTTGATTCACAGATTTTCTGAAATAACACATCTATGGTGGAACAACGAATCCACCAGAAAAGTTTTTAAGTTCTTTGTGTTCTTTACATTTGTGCTTGAATATATATATATATATATATATATATCTGTCTGTATTAGCTTAAATAAATTCACACACATTTGTTCATCAAAACACTTAGTCTTAGAAACTGCTCAAAACTTGAAAAAGTTTTGAGATTTACATTCAACCCCCCCTTCTGTAAATCTCATTGTTAGTCCACTGGGAATAACAATTGGTATCAGAGCGAGCTCTTAACATACAAAGAGTTTAAAGATCTATTTTGCTAACATCATGAGTAAGAAGGATATTGGTGTAAAGATTCCAATCCGGGAAAGAGATAACTATCATCACTGGAAAGTGAAGATGCATTTACATCTTCTCTCTCAAGATGAAAGCTACATCAACTGCATTGAAAATGGTCCTCACATCCCTCACAAGGTGGCCACAGCTGCTACTGCAACAGTTGCTTTTGGACAGTCTATTCCCAAGCCAAAAGCAGAATGGACTGTTGAAGATATTGAAGAGGTTCACAAGGACAAGAAAGCCATGAACATTCTGTTTAATGGCCTAGATCAAGACATGTTTGACAATGTCATTAACAGCCAAACTGCTAAGGAAATTTGGGATACTGTGCAACTTATCTGTGAAGGTACTGAGCAAGTTAGAGAAAACAAAATGCAACTTATCATTCAACAGTATGAATATTTTCATTTTGAAGAAGGAGAATCATTGAATGATACCTTCAACAGATTTTAGAAACTGTTGAATGGATTGAAGCTGTATGGCAGAGTGTACCAAGTCAAGGACTCCAATTTAAAATTTCTGAGGTCTCTACCAAAGGAATGGAAGCCTATGACTGTTTCTCTAAGAAAATCTCAAGATTATAAGGACTTCACACTTGAAAGATTATATGGAATTTTGAAGACCTATGAACTTGAGATGGAGCAAGATGAGCTGTTGGAAAAGGGAAAAAGAAAAGATGGATCAGTTGCACTTGTAGCTGACAATGAAAAGATTGAAGCCAGGAGTGAAGAAAAGACAATGCCAAGTCTTAAAATTGGCACAAGCAAATCAGAATCAAGCAAGGGAAAGGAGCAAGTAGCTGAGGTTGAAGACAATTCCAGTCAAGATGACTCTGATGATGTTAATGAACATCTGGCTTTTCTGTCCAGGAGGTTTGCAAAGATGAAATTCAAGAAAAATGCAAAATTCACTAAGTCAAACAAGAACATGGTGGACAAATCTAAGTTCAAATGTTATAACGGTGGCATAAGTGGACACTTTGCAAATGAGTGCAGAAAGCCATCCTCTGACAAGAAGAAATTTGAGCAAGTTGATTACAAAAGAAATATTTCAATTTGCTCAAACAAAAGGAAAGAGCTTTTCTGACTCAAGATGATTGGGCAGCAGATGGAGTAAATGAAGATGATGATATGGAATATGTCAACCTAGCCCTGATGGCTAATTCTGATGAAAATGAAACTAGTTCATCAAGCAACCAGGTAGTTACTACTGACCTCTCTCTGCTTTCTAATATTGAATACAATGAAGCCATAAATGATATGTCCAATGAATTACATCATTTATGTGTTTCCCTTAAATCACTAGCTAAAGAAAACATAAGAATCAAAGAGAATAATGTGTTTTTAAGTGATAAGAATGTTGTGTTAGAGGGTAAGGTAATTGAGCTTGAAAAGATTAAAATCAAATGCTTGATTGTTGAGAGTGAACTAGAAGAATCTGTTAAGAAAGTAGAAATTTTTTCTAAACAATTAGAACGTGAGTAAGAGGTAATCAAGGCCTGGAAAACATCTAGGGATATTAGTGCTCAAATTGTCAAGGTTCAGGGAATTGAATCACTCTGTGAGAATGCCTGGAAGAAAACCAAAAAGGAAGTTGAATTAATTAATGGATTGTCAACGGATGTGGAATAAACGGATGATGAAAGTTATCCGTTGAAGGAAGAAAAAGAGCATCCGTTGAAGGCTCATCAATTAAAATAGGCAAGTGATTTTAAAAAGAACAATTTGAAAAATCTCAATAAGAAGTTTGGTTCAACTTCCAAGAACTTTGTCAAGGAAGAAGCTAGCACATCCAAAGATGCCATTAAGGTGAATATAGGACACATGACTTTAGATCAGTTGAAAAATAGGCTTAAGTTGGTTGAGGATAAAAAGGAAACTAAAAGAAAATCTAATAGAAATGGGAAGGGAGGGATTAACAAACACAACAATTACACACTTGACAAGTATGATCCTAGAAAAAGCTGTGTGCATTGTAAAAGTGTTAATCATCTATCTGATAACTGCAAATCTGTTAAGAATGCTCCCATGCCTTTAACTCCTTCCATGCCTAACATGTCTATGTCACCTCTGCATGATATGCCTGTTATGTCTCATCAGAATCCTCATGAACATTTTGTAAACATACCATATGTTAATAATCCTTATTTTACTGCATTCAGCATGCCTCAAATGCCATACAACATGCCTATGTGGAATGATATATTTGCACAATCTATGCCTTATCAAATTCAACCAAATGTGCTAAATGATTCTGTGACTAACCCTACACTTCAACCAACTGCATTTGAGATCAAGGTTGACCCAAAGTTGCCTAAGTCAAAAGATGCAGGAGGAATGAAGTCTAGGAAAAAGACTAACAAGGCTAGACCCAAGGAAACTTGGGTACCAAAATCAACTTGATTGATTTTTTTTGTGCAGGGAAAAAGAAGGAATCTATGGTACTTGAACAGTGGTTGTTCAAGACACATGACAGGAGATTTCACCCTGCTCACAGAGTTCAAGGAGAGAGATGGCCCTAGCATAACGTTTGGAGATGACAACAAACGGTTCACTATGGGATATGGCTTGATTTCAAAAGAAAATGTCATCATTGATGAAGTTGCATTAGTTGATGGTCTCAAACACAATCTATTGAGCATCAGTCAACTATGTGACAGAGGGAATACTGTTTCCTTCAATTCTGAAGCCTGTGTTGTCACAAGTAAGAAGGACAACAAAGTGGTTCTAACTGGAGTTAGAAAAGGAAATGTGTACTTAGCTGACTTCAACTCTACAGATTCAGAATCAATTACTTGTCTTCTCAGCAAAGCAAGTCCGGATGAAAGTTAGCTATGGCACAAGAAGCTGTCCCATTTGAATTTCAAGACAATGAATGATCTAGTCAAAAAGGACTTAGTTAGAGGAATCCCTCTAGTGGAATTCACAAGGGATGGACTGTGTGATGCTTGTCAGAAAGGAAAGCAAAAGAAAGCATCATTTAGTAAGAAGCTTGAATCAGCAATTGATGAACCATTACAACTGCTACACATGGATCTTTTTGGACCAATCAATGTATTGTCAATTTCAAGGAAAAGATATTGCCTAGTGATTGTAGATGATTTCTCAAAATTTTCATGGGCTTATTTTCTTGGATCAAAGGATGAAGCTAGTGAAATCATTATCAATCATATCAAGTAAGTCAACAATCATCCAGATTTCAAAGTAAGGAATATCAGGAGTGACAATGGAACTGAGTTCAAGAATTCAACCATGAAGTTGTTCTGTGAAGAAAATGGGATCATGCATGAGTTCTTAGCTCCAAAGACTCCACAACAGAATGGTGTGGTGGAAAGGAAGAACAGATCACTAATTGAAGCTGCAAGAACAATGCTTGAAGAGTCAAAACTCCCAACATACTTTTGGGCTGAGGCTGTTAACTGTGCATGTTATACTCAGAATATTTCTCTAATCAATCAGGCAAAAGGCATGACTCCCTATTAATTGTTCAAAAGAAGAAAACCAACTTTAAACTTTCTTCATGTCTTTGGTTTCAAATGCTACACTCTAAGGAATCAACCTGATCACAAAGGGAAGTTTGATGCAAAGGCTGATGATGGAATATTTGTTGGTTATTCTGCTGGGAAATTATATAGGGTCTACAATCTAAGAACCAACATTATCATGGAATCTGTGCATGTTATGTTTGATGATAAAAAGATTGATGGACTAACAGATGAGGGACATCATGAAGGACTCAAATTTGATAACATTGAGATATATTATGATGATAGTGAAGATGAGAATGATGGAGAAGGCACCTCAAAAAGAATTCAAAATCTGCCTTTGGATAATGCACAGAATTCTGCATCTGTTGAAAGTCATAATTCAGCTTCCGTTGATAGAAGCAATGCAGCATCCATTGAAAGACAAAGTGCATCATCCGTTTAAGTTCATAATGAAGCATCCGTTGATCACAGTCTGTCAACGGATAATCATTTCACTCCATCAAGTAATAGAACTCTCAATTCCTTTCAAAGGATCAGCAACTCAGGGGGAGTTTCAACCAATCAACATTCTATCTCACATCATGACAATACCGAGGCAACCTCTTCTAGAGCTAATCTACCACCTCAAAGGAAATGGACTAAGAATCACCCTTTTGAATTGATCATTGGTGATGCTAAATCTAAAGTGCAAACTAGAAGGGCTACTCAAGATGAATGTCTATATAGTAGTTTTCTATCACAGGAGGAACCTAAGAGAGTGGAAGAAGCCCTTTTGGATCTAGATTGGATTTTAGCAATGCAAGAAGAGCTAAATTAATTTGAGAGGAACAAAGTCTGGAAGCTGGTACCCAAGCCAAAGAACAAGAGTTCTATTGACACAAAATGGGTATTCAGAAACAAGATGGATGAAAATGGCATTGTCATAAGGAATAAAGCCAGATTGGTTGCTAAAGGCTATTCTCAACAAGAAGGAATAGATTTTGATGAGACATTTGCTCCAGTTGCCAGACTTGAAGCCATCAGAATCTTTCTAGCCTATGCAGCCCATGCCAATTTCAAGGTCTATCAAATGGATGTCAAGAGTGCATTTCTGAATGGAGAATTAGAGGAAAAAGTTTATGTAAGTCAACCTCCAGGATTTGAAGATCCAAATTTTCCAGACTATGTGTATTATCTGTTGAAAGCACTATATGGACTAAAGCAAGCACCTAGAGCCTGGTATGAGACTTTGTCAAAATTTCTTCTAGATAATTACTTCACAAGAGGTACTGTTGACAAAACTCTTTTCTTTAGAAATGTTAATGGCTCTACAATACTTGTTCAAATTTATGTAGATGATATTATATTTGGTTCTACAGATGATAAGCTTTGTAAAAAGTTTGCTAAGTTAGTGCAAAGTAAATATGAAATGAGCATGATGGGAGAGCTAACTTATTTTCTTGGTTTACAAGTTGAACAAGTTAGTGGTGGAATTTTTATTAGTCAAACTAAATATATTTATGATATCTTAAAGAAGTTTGACTTAATGGATTGTTCATATGCAAAAACTCTCATGGCCACTGCCACCAAGCTTAAATTAAACAAGGCTGAAAAGTCTGTGGATATTTCAAGTTATAGAGGCATGGTTGGCTCACTTTTATATTTAACTGCTAGTAGACCTGATATAATGTTTTCTACATGTCTCTGTGCTAGATTTCAAGCTGACCCTAAAGAGTCTCACTTAGTGGCTATTAAAAGAATTTTCAAATATCTCAAAGGGACTCCAAATTTAGGAATTTGGTACCCTAGAGAGTCTAGTTTTGATCTAATTGGCTACTCAGATGCAGATTATGCAGGTTGCAAAATAGACAGGAAAAGTACAACTGGCACCTGTCAGTTTCTAGGGAATAAGCATGTGTCATGGTTCAGCAAGAAGCAAAATTTTGTTTCTATATCAACAGCTGAAGCTGAGTACATTGCTGCTGGTAGTTGCTGTGCACAGATACTGTGGATGAAAAATCAACTATTTGACTATGGACTAACTGTTGACAGAATTCCTATATTCTGTGATAACACAAGTGCCATTGCCATTACTGAAAATCCAGTACAGCACTCAAGAACCAAGCACATTGACATCAAGTACCACTTCATAAGGGAACATGTGATGAAAGGTACAGTAGAACTTCATATTGTTCCAAGTGAAAAGCAGATTGCAGACATATTTACCAAGCCACTTGATGAATCAACATTCACAAGATTAGTAAGTGAGCTAGGTATGCTTAATTATTCATAAATTCATGTCCTCATTATAATCTGTATTGGAGCCTGAAATGAATGTGTTGCAAGAACAAAGTTGGCTTTAAGTAAAGATTATTCTATCAATGGATATTCCCTATCCGTTGAAAGCCAAAATTGTTCTATCAACGGATGTTCATTATCCGTTGAAAGACAAATACATTTCTGGTAATTTTATCCTTCAACGGATAAAACTGTGTTAATCTTCAACTAGATAACTATTTACCTCATCCATTGAAGTGTCACATCAGTTACTTTAAGTGAGTCACATCCGTTGATTCTTTTAACTTAACCGTCGATACATATACAGTTGTATGTATTTGTATTAAAGGCAGTTTTAAGAATTTCTACCGTTTATTTAATGCTCAAACGGCTGTAATTTTCTTAAAAACTATTTAATTCAAGAAAGTATAAAAGCCCCCTTGAATTCTTATTTTACTTTACGCTTTCTTGCTATTTTTCAAAAGATTTTATTCTCTTTCTCTCCCAAAACTCTCAATCTTTCTCTGCAACCTCTACTCACAACTATGGCACCAGTAGTCAAGATTATGTCTCAGTCTGGATTTGTTTATGAAAAGAACAATTTTGTAGCCTTGGTTGAGAAGAATGATGCCCACTCTGATTATCACAAGATGATGGACTTCATCAAAAACTGCAAACTAAGCTATGCAATGCTGGAAGCCCCAACTATCTATTGTGAGGTAATTGAGGAGATTTGGACAACTGCAGAGTTCAATTCCACAGATATGACCATTGCTTTCTCGCTCAAAGGTAAGGATTACTGTATTAACTGTGATGATATACAGTCTTGCTTTAAGCTACCTGAGAATAATGCCATGACACCACGCATTGATAATGATGTATCTGCTATGTTAGATTCCATAGGCTATTCTTTTGATTCTGCTAGTTTATGGAGCATTAGAAGAAAGGGCCTTAGGAAATAGTGGAGTTTTCTTGGAGATGCCTTTATCAAGGTTTTCTCTGGGAAGATTAGCAATTTTGATGCCATAACTTCATCTCTTGTTAATATGCTCTATATGCTAGTTTCTGATAGGTACTTTAATTTTAGCAACTATGTCATGCTAGAATTAGGTTCCAGGTTAGGTAACAAAGCTAATAGACCTCATAACATCTACTATGCTAGATTCTTTATGTTATTGGCTAACCATGTTGTTGAAGGTTTGGTCATAACTATTGAGAGCAATAAACTCAAATGTTGGGCACAAGAGAAAAGGGTCCTTGCAGACCTTTTGAGAATTAACCTCAACAGTCAGGTGCCATTGGTATATTTACCAATAATGAATGCACCTCAGGTAAGTGAGGTAAATACTTCTGCAACTCCTACTTCTTCCAACCCCAAAGTTTCTTTGCCTTCTAGTGTGGCAATGGAATCTGTGTCTTTATCCCAACAAATTCCTACCAAAGCCACCAAAACTAAAATTCCAAAACACAAGTCAAAGAAAACCACCTCTGTTGTTTCTCAAAAGACAACAGTTGTAACAACTACCATAAACCCTGAAGGGAGTAAACAGGGTGTGAGTGGTGAGGGGAGGGGTGAACATCAAGAAACCCCCCAGGATAAGGTGGGAGAGGTGAGTGGTAACATAGCCAGCCAAGCCACAGTTTCTCAAAAGACTGTGGTGGTTCAAAAGGATTCAAACACATCCCTAGTTGCATCCTCCCAAAAGGATGCAGCTATTGAAAATAGTCCCCAACCAGGGACACAGAACAAAAGAGGGAGGGACACTGAAGCCACACATTCACCTATCAAAGCCTTTTCAAGAAGAAAGAAGGCTAAAACCCTAGTTTCAACACAGGGGGCACACACTGCACAGATACATCCACCTGTATCTTTGCCTTCTCAAATTCAGCTTGATGTGGCTCCAGTAAATGTGGAGTCACAGCCCCATTCTCTCATAATAGACACACATCAATCACCATATTCTCCATCACCATCTCTGGATGTGGATATGATATTCACATCAATTCCTGATTCTCCCTCTTTAAAACTCAGGGAGGAGCCCCACTCAATTCCTGGTGATCATCATCTTTTAGATGATTTGTTGGATCATCAGCCAATTCTTTCAGACCTAGTTGAAGAATCTGTGTCACCTCACTTAAAATCAATCCACACAGATTCAACAATTATGTCACTTTCAACATCTACATCTTTTCCTTCTTCAACGGATATCACTCATCCGTTGACAAGTGGTTGTTCTTCGACGGATAAGCTTAACAGCAGTTATCCGTTGATATCATCAGTTTCTACTTCAACGGATACTCCCTATCCGTTGATGGTCTCTACATATATAACTGAATCAATTCCAAGTGTAGAAGACATGGTTACTGTACAATCACTTCTAGGATTGAGGGAAGGGAGTGATAATTTGAGTGAGAGGCTGGGTTGCTCCCAGGAAAAAGGAGAGGTTGAGAGTCAAAATATGCATGTTATTTCTTCCAGTATGGCAAAAGTGAGTGAGGGGAGTGCCACCTTAGTAGGTGAGGGTGAGGGTGTGAGGGTGTGTGTGAGCCAGGGGGAGCCCCTGATGCAAGAATATAGAGAAAATGAGAGAAAAGCAGGTACAGAAGCTATAAGGGTGGATCCAGCCATTGCTAGTGAGTCAATGATTGTGGATGATGCTGAGAAGGGAAGACAATTTCAACAACTTTACAAAGCTGAAATTGATAACATTTCCTTGGATGCTGACACTTTTACTCATCCTATTTCAGCCTATCAACTATTAGCTGCTCAGGGCAATGTGGAGGCAGAGCAGACTTTGAACTTAGTGCACACTTCAGAATCTCTTCAAAGAGATAAAGTTGCTGTTAATAGGATGCCTTCTCAAGCTGGTGAGCCATCTGAAGAATTTGAAGTAAACTCTAATGATGATGACTCTATTTCTTTGGATGGAAGCATGAACTTAGGGGGAGATGAAGGCCCAAGTTCTGTTCCAAATTTACCTGAATGGGCATGGACAAAGAAATCTACACCAGGACAGTTTGGTGTAGCTTTGGTCAAGCAGGTTATGGCTATTCAAAAGGCCCTTCAGGAAACTTCAGATGCTGGTACCAAGGCTATTCTTCAAGCTCATCTAGACTCTTTGCATGTCCTGCAGTTGCAGCACATCTCTTTGCATCTCCTGTAGTTGCAGCACATCAGACAGAATTTGAGTGTGGATGAACTCAAAAAGGATATTGCTGACTTGAAAGCCTACAGTTCTGAGAAGTTGGATCCAGTCATGCCTTATGGTACAATGCAAGATTTGTTGCTGAGACTGAGGAGAGAATCTGATGCTACCAAGAGGCTGGCCAAGTTGGAAGACAGAGTTCAAGTCATTGAAAACTCTGTGGTCACCATTCTTCAAAATCAACAATCTTAGACAAGTCTACTATTCCAGCTGGCAAAAGCACAAGGCTTGACCCCTATCCTTGTTGATAACAAAAAGGGGGAGAATAAAGGGGAAAATAAAGGGGAAGGGGAAGGAGAGCCATCAACAAAAGTTCAAATATCTAAAGTGCTAGTTCCTGCCATCACCACTTCTCCAACACCTCAAATCAAAGGAAAGCTTGATGGAATTGATCTAATCCAGATAGCAGCAGCTGAGATGAAAGTCAAAGAGCAAAGGAGGAGAATTGATGAAAGGATGCAACAAATTTTTGGTTCTACAACTTCAAAATCACAATCTGTGAAGCATAGCACAAAGGTGGAGCCAATCATTATGGAGCTCAAGCCAGTAAGGAGGAATAAGGTTGGAGAGACCTCTTCCAAGAATCTGAAACCTATGGTTCTCAAGCCCAACAACAGATCCAACAAGGACTCTACAAAGAACCCTTTAAGCCTTGCTCAGTTGAAAGGAGTGGACTTTCCTCTTCCAAAGCCTGATGAAGACAAGGTTTTAGGTGGTAATATCATAAAGAACAAGGAGACCAATGATGTGGTTGAAAGAATGAACATGGCTATTATCTTCAGAGAGGGAAAGAGCATCTGTGTGATACAAGGGCATCTCAAATTCTCAATAGCCAAGAGGGAAGAATCCAGAAGGTTGAAGGAAGAAGCTGAAAAGCTAAAGGCTGATAAAAGAGCACAAGCAAAGCTTAAAAAACAGCTAAAGTCAAGTCAAGCTGAAGAAAAGAAAGAAATTGAAGACAAGGGTGGAGATGTAGGTATGGGGGACATGTTAAGTGATGATGTGGAAGAAAGAAGTGAGGAAAGAAAGAAGTGGCAGAAAGGGAACAGAAAAAAGGCCAATGCAAAAAGGAAGATTATAGATGAAACTGAAGAAACCCAATCAAAATCCAAACCACTACCTTCTATTCCTGAACCCATTGTGCCTGACCCCTTCATAAATATCCATGGTGAAACAATCACTCCTAAGGAGGAACCAATTGATTGGGACACCATCAAATTGCCCACCTTCTTAATCACTTCTCCACCATCAAAGAAATAGAAAAGAAAAATCAAATCTACACCTCCTCTAACCTCAATCAAATTCACTTAGAAGCCTAAGCCTAAGCCACAAGCCTCAAATGATGATTATGTTCACATTTGTGACATAAAGGAATTTACAGACATTGAACTCTATCTGGATGAGCTGGAGGAAGTAAGGGGAATAGATGCATACAGACAGCAACCAGAAAGACTAGTGTTCAAATACAAAGAAAGTGGGGAAAGGACTTGGCCCCTTTACAGAATTCTGGATGAAGGCTATTCTACCTTGGTTAGAGTCTACTCATCTATAAAAAGGGATTCTGGCTTTACTAGAACTGCCAAAACTGAGATTCTCAACAAGATTGCCAGCATAAGGAAAACTTGGTGGGAGTCAAATGCCTTGCCTAGAACATTACTCATCCCAGAGCGTGGAGTTACAGTTCATAAATCACCTCATTGGTTGATGGAGTTTAGAGACAATAAAGGAGTCGGAAGATTTTTCAGACTTGAAGATCAGCTCAAGATTACCAGTAATGAAACTCTCAAGGATATGCAATCTAAGTTGGACATCAATGAAGAAGATGAAGCTGAATTCTACAGACAACTCCAACTCCAAATAGAGGAGAATGACAGGAGGCTAGGGAAGAAAATAAGGGATCAAAGGAAAAGGAATTAATCTGCTCAGGCTAAAGGAGCACCCTTGGAAACAATGTAATTTTTTAATTCTATCTCAGTATATACACTTTTGCAGCACTTTTGAATTTTTACTTTATTTCAGTTCATATGATTATTAAGTGTTTTGTTATCATCAAGTTAAACCCAAATTCATGCCTACAGTTCTAGTAGACATAAATAGGGGGAGATTGTTAGGATTATGTGTATTAGTTTGATGATAAGTTCAATAAAACACTTAAGTAGAAATCTTGTGTTTGTAGCCTCAACGGATAAGATCATTCTGGCTATCCGTTGAAGGAGTAGCTTTACTTAGAAATAAGTTTAGTATTGTAGCACATTTCATTCTCTGTATTTAAGTTGTAATTCTTAGTTGTTGTGGGAAATTATGAGTCATGTTGACTACTAGTGGATATGCAAATAGGAGGGCTAATTGTAAATATTTCATGCCTTGTAATTTTGTATAAGTGAAGTAGTATCAACTGATATTAAAGGCCTTCAACGGATGAGAAACAAAGCTTCAACGAATGGATCTAAAGCTTTAACGGATAACATCCATCAACGGATGAGTGCATCAACGGATAAAGCTTCAACTGCTAATGCATCAACGGATAAAGCTTCAACGGATAAAGCCATCAACGGATGAAAGCTTCAACGGATGCTAAGTTCAATAGCAGTTGATAGTGACAATTCATAAGCTGACAGAGGCACATGGGTTGACAGAGACAAACTGGAATGTGGTAGCCTCTTGGAGGAATCAAGAAAAAGCAGCATTTCCATTCTGGTGCAAACAAGGAAGTATTCAAAGATTCACAGCTAAACCTAAATTGCATTGGATAGAGAAATGAAGAAGAAACATGTGAAGAATCTTTTAATTGTATTTTACAGTTTTATCTTCACTTGTAAACTTGGTGATATATAAATCAAGTAGCAGCTAGTAATTAGATGGTGAATTTTCAGAGCTGTTTAGAAAAATCCAGAGAGAAAATCATCTAGTTTGTACAAGGACGCAGCTGTGATCAATTCTTTGATTCACAGATTTTCTGAAATAACACATCTCTGGTGGAACAACGAATCCACCAGAAAAGTTTTTAAGTTCTTTGTGTTCTTTACATTTGTGCTTGAATATATATGTCTGTATGTATTAGCTTAAAGAAATTCAAACACATTTGTTCATCAAAACACTTAGTCTTAGAAACTGCTCAAAACTTGAAAAAGTTTTGAGATTTACATTCAACCCCCTTTCGTAAATCTCATTGTTAGTCCACTGGGAATAACACTTCTCGATAGGCTTAAAATGACTTATCAATAAGTCCTTGTAGAGTTTTCTAGTAGTGTTCATTCACAGAGTTCTCTATAAGTACAATTTTTGACTTATCAATAACTCAGAACTGAGATAATTTAAACTGATAAATAATTTTGGTAAAATACTTTTGGAAAATTTATTCTAATTTTATTTTGAATTCATTTAAATAAAAGTAAGAATTAGTAGTGTCTGCTTTTTGGACAAACTGGGTATTTATTTGACATTTTGATAAGTCAAGGTTGAGTTCTCTATAAGAGTAATTTAAAATTTCTCAACATGTACTTCTCTTCTCAAAATGACTTCTCGATAGACAAACTCCAAATGTCTATTTTTAAGTTCTCGACAAGTCATCTACTTTTACGATAAATACCCAGACTTCTCGAATACTTTTACTTGGAATTTATCGAAATTCTAAACAAACTGAATATTTATTAATTCATATTCTAACTATATGAAGTTAATAAATAACATATCAAAAGAAGCAAAAAGTATGAAAAACTGAAATAATTTAATTCATAAATTATGTTCAGCAAAATACTTTTGACATACTTTTTCTATAATTACTCTGACTTATTGACACATTTACGTGCTTATGTGCTATTTTTTATTGTGGAAATATGTTAGTCTAATGTAAGTAGACTAGTACATTATATCTGATGTTTTGAGAAAGCTGATAATGGTTAAATTTATTTGACTATATGCTGATAGGAGGAATTACGTTTTGTGTAGGGAGTACTTGTTTATTTGCATGGGGAATAGTTATTCTAAATAGTGAACTAAGATTCTTGAGTACTTGCATGGGGAATAGTAACTAGTCATTTTTAATTATCAAGTATGCTTATGTGATTATTACTCTTATTATCCGGGTAACTCAAAAGTCTCTTGGTTTCTATCTTTACTCCCTCTATAAATTAAAAAGCTTCACCCTTTATCATTCATCACTACTCTTATTCTCAACAAACATCTAATTTCAAACTCACCTCCTATTCATCTCTCTCTCTCAAATGGATGCCCTAGTCTTCTACAGACTTATTCATAGAGTTTACCAGACTGTCCATCATCTGGATGAAGACCAAATTTACTTTGATTGTTTTGGACTTCGTGTCCATCTCAAGGGGGTTATTTACAGCCCCTTTGATATTCCACGAGAGATCTTTGACGAACTCTCGTGGGATGATCAACTCAGCATTCTTTTCTTTGAGATGGAAGTCTCTCTGGAGCAGGAGAGATGTGCAAGGGTAGCTGAGCAACAACGCCTTGTTGCTCTGGAGTTGCAGGAGAGGATCATCCCTCTTGCACACTCCATGTCCAGAGCTTACCAGTGCAGGGCAAGGAGGTTGGAGGCCAAGAAGAAGAAGCCCAAATTAGAGTAGTTAGGATTAGGATTTACTTGATGTAATCTGAATCTTAATGTACTCTGTGTCTAATATTAATGAAAATTCTCTTCTTCTTTATCAATTTGTTTTTGGTTGCTTGATTGTTAATGTCATGATTGCCTTATGTTAACTAATTAATTAATTATTAGTTTTCCTGTCATAATGCTTGCAACTATATGGCTCAATGCTTATGCCTAATCAAAACTCCATATATGTTCAATGCATTACAGGTTCAACACCATTCACTCAGACAACAACAGGAAATTCAAATTTTCAATCAACAGGTATTTGTGTTAAAATGCAGCTAAAACATCTATAAACCAAACTGCAGCTCTCCCAAATACAGCAACACAAACATAAACTCAAACACAATCCCATTCAGGTGACTCTCAAAAGAAACATGTTTTACAAAAGGATAGCAATTTCACAATGTTCTTCAGATTGTTTTGTTATTTGAGAAGAGAAACCACCACAAACATGGAAAATTTATCAGATTTTACTGAATATCCAATGAGTATTCCTAATGCACCTTCGTGTGCAAAACAGTCTTCACATACTGAAAGGTTTGAGGGTAGTACTCCTAAGGGGGGAGCTATCTAAATCCTCTCCAATTCAATTGGAGGTTCCTAAAAAAAGAACAACTCCCTTCATAACTCTAGCACAAGCTGCCCTAGCAGTCAAAGCTAGAAGCACAATTGCCTATGACAATGTCATGAGAAGGGCAAGTATAGGACATTTATGTGCTAGTGTGTTGCAAGACATACAAGGGTTTGAGGTTGGTATACATGATAGTAACCTTGTCAAATCCCCTCCAATTCGGTTGGAGGTTCCCACTACAAGTGAGGAACAACACACTATCAAAACCACAGAGCAATCTGTGAGTCAAACTGTGACCCTAGTCACAGGTGTTCTTAATGATTCATTCACCTCACAACTTCAATCCAATATTCTCTTTTCTGATGAAATGAGTATGATTAGACCTATATGGATTATCCCTAGTCATATGATCACAGACAACTCTTCTCAGCCACCTCTTATTTATGTAAGTCAAACACAACTGAGCCTTTCATGTGAGAATAAGAGAAAAGATTGAGAGAAAAATAGAGAATAAGAGAGGCATGATCCTTCCTGGAAAAAGGAGAGGTAGATGAGTGCATGGATTTAATAATCCTTGTGAGGGAACTCTGACTCTCAAAAGTCATGAGACTAGTGCAGTGAGAAGTAGTGAGGCTACTTATTCAAAAAAACAGAGAACTTAGGATTTTTTTCTAGCGGACTTTTTATGCAGGTCAAAGTGAAAGCTCTATTCTACTTGATAAACTCATCACCACAAATCTCACTGAAGCTTGAAGCTGCAGACAGTGTTCTAAATGGACAATGACAGTAGCTTGAACAATGTACATCTAGCTGGATCTTTCCACCTGGAGATAATATCAAAAAAGGGGAGAATATATCTAAATCTAAATGCCTGCCAAAACAGCTGATGGATGTTGCCAGATAATAAAATATTCTATTCTTCATAAAATATTATATTCTTCATAGGGGAGAGAAGAATAAATCTAAATACAACTCAACAAAAGAAGACCAGATGAGAAGATTGGTTTCTGCATTTAGTTAAAGTTTTGACATCATCAATCAGAACTTGTGCATAATTTCATAATGAACAAGTTGGGGGAGATTATAATATATAATTGATGATGTCATAGATTACTGGAGATAACAATGTCATTAGCATCTCTGATCATAGTATGAAGCAAGTCAAATGGACATCTGATCTGAGTAGAAGATTAATGAACAGTTATTTTCAGTAATCAGTTAAGCTTGGAATCAACCCTGAGTAAGTTGTATTGTTATCTAAATTTGTATTTTGTACTTGTAGCACTTAAAGTCTGTAAAAATGCAAAGGAGAAGACTGGAGTCTTTTTCCTAAAACAGTATCAAGCCTAAGGATTCTATCTGGAAGAAGATCAAGAAGTTCACGCCTCAGAAGAATTTTGAAGAAGCTTGGAGTTGAATAAATCTGTTTGGAGAAAAATACCCTAAGTCAAGATCTCTACAAGTCACAGATTTAATGTTATAGATAAGTCACTCGAGAACTCCAAAATGGCATATCGAGAAGTCATTCAAGTTGCAGAGAGTACCAACGGATGAGGAACATCCATCGGAATAGTGGTTTGGCTAGTCGATGGATGACTGCTGTTAGGCACATCCATCGGGTTACAATCACTACTCGACGGATGAGCAATATCCACCGGGATAGAAGAAATGAATAAATTCATAGTGAAGAAGTCGGGAAAGCTACTAGAGAACTCAGGAAGATATCGACAAGCAAAATTGAAGAAATGAAGATTGGAGATATCGACAAGTCAATCCTTCGCTAGAAAACTTAGAGTCATCGATAAGTCTACATTCAGTAGAGAACTCTGAGTTATCGATAAGTCAAAGTGAAGATGTGAAGACTAGAGATCTCGACAAGCTGAAGACCTCTACAAGCCAAACTCAATATGGAGTGCTAGAGATCTCGATAAGCTTATGTACTTATCGAGATGTCAAGTATTCTATTAATTCAAACTGGAGATCTCGAGGCACAGTCTCAAAGTACATAATTGCATATCAGTTCAATATCCAAGATAAACAATTAACAAACAATCCAACATCTGGATTGACAAGTCTACAAAAAGCAGCTTGAAGAGTGTGCAAGATCAATGGCAAAGATTAACTGACAGAGGAAGATTAAAGTGAACACGGGATGCTAAAGATATGCTAAGACAGAAATGTAAAATTTGCTTTTCTATAAATAGAAATGACAAGTGACAGTTTAGAAAAGCTAATAGCACGTTTATTATCCACTGTGTAAACCAGCAGTTAACTGAGTTATAAAGTTAGCACTGGTTGTTTAGTTAGTTACAAGAATTTAGATCAAATATCTTGTATCACTCTCAAGAAGAAGCCGAGCTCTTTAACATCAAAGAGCTTATAAATTTTGTAGCAAAACAGTCTTAATTTTTAATATAAAAATTAATTGAGCTTTGAAGATCTGTGTTCTTTATTTTCTGCAAGTTTAAATTCTGCATGAACACTTTTCTATACAAGATTTAATTTACTTTGTTCAACCATTAACTTTTAAAAAAACCCTAAAATCAGAAAAAACACATTCACTCCCCCCCTCTGTGTGTGATTCATTACCTAACAATGTGGGTTGAAATATGTTTTGAGTAATAATTAGAGATTGTAGTTAGATATTGGTCCAAGTAATAATTATAGTTTGAGTTTCAATTTATTGTGTATTATTTTTAAGTCTTAATCCAACCATACGAATTTGAAAATTTTCAAAAATAAAAAGTGTATGGAAAAAAGTAAGTAATTTGAATATTTAAATTTAACTATTTTTAAAATTTGAATTTAGGGGTTGAGATCCCAACACTAAAGTAGTTCGACCAGTACTTCTTACTAGTGTTTAGTCCATACTGATGTTTCAATTTTTTAAAAAACTTTGTGAGTGATCCAACCTTACAAATGTCAAAATCTATATATTTTAGTGATTTGATAAAAGGTTTAGAAAAAAAAGAATGTATTTTTGTTTGCTATTTTAATAGTCAACTAGTAGTTTGACCAATATTTCTTAATAGTGTTTAGTCTCATATTGATGGTTTAATTTTTTTTAAAATATTTATGAATGATCCAGCTATAAGGATGTCAACATCTATATATTTCATGATATGATAAAAAATTTAGAAAAAAAATTAATGTATCTGGTTTCCCATTTTAACAGTCAACTAGAAGTTTACCCATTACTTCTTACTAGTGTTTACTCCCATACTATTTTTGTGAATGATTCAACCTTACAGATGTCAAGAGATATATATTTTAGTGTTTTTATAAAAAATTTAGAAAAAAAATAAATGTATTTGGTTCACTATTTTAATAGAAAACTAGTAGTTTGAATAGTACTTCTTAATAGTGTTTAGTCACATAATGATGTTTCAATTTTTTTAAAAATATTTATTAATGATCCAAACGTAAGGATGTCAAGATATATATATTTTAGTGACATGATAAAATTTTTGAAAAAAATAAATGTATTTGATTTCCTATTTCAACAGTTTACTAGTAGTTTGACCAGTACTTTTTACTAGTGTTTAGTCTCATACTGATGTTTCGATTTTTCTAAAAATTTTATGAATGATTCAACCTTAAAAATGTCAAGATCTATATATTTTAATGATATGATAAAAAATTTAAAAAAAAATTAATATATATGGTTTCCTATTTTAACAGTCAACTAGTAGTTTGACCAGTACTTTTTACTAATGTTGAGTCCTATACTGATATTTTGATTTTTAAAAAGATATGTTTATGAATGATCCAATATTAAGGATGTCAATATCTATATATTTTAGTGATATGATAAAAGTTTTAGAAAAAATAAATGTATTTGGTTTGCTAATTTAACAGTCAACCGGTAGTTTGACCAGTACTTCTTACTAGTATTTAGTCCCATACTGATGTTTCAATTTTTTAAAAATATTTATGAATCATCCAACCATAAGGATGTCAAGATCTATATATTTTAGTGATATGATAAAAAATTTAGAAAAAATAAATGTATTTGGTTCGCTATTTTAATAGCCAACCGGTAGTTTGACCAGTACTTCTTACTAGTATTTAGTCCCACATTGATGTTTCAATTTTTTAAAAATATTTATGAATGATCCAACCATAAGGATGTCAAGATCTATATATTTTAGTGATATGATAAAAAAATTACAAAAAAATAAATATATTTGGTTTCCTATTTTAACAGTCAACTAGTAGTTTGACCAATATTTCTTACTAGTGTTTAGTACCATACTGATATTTCGATTTTTTAAAAATTTTATGAATGATACAACCTTACAGATGTCAATATCTATATACTTTAGTGATATGATAAATTTTTAGAAAACATTAGTGTATTTGGTTTGCTATTTTAACAGTAAACTATTAGTTTTACTAGTATTTATTAGTAATGTATTTGTATTTGCTTTGTATTTGTTTTAAGTAATCCAACCATACAGATTTGAAAATTATAAAAAATAAAGAGTTTAAGAAAAAATTAAGTAATTTAAATATTTAAATTTAACTATTTAACTAATTTTTTTAAATTGAATTTAGGGGTTGAGATCCCTACAATGTTCCTCATATTCAGAATAGATCATGAACGATCCAACCATAAGGATGTTAAAATGGTTGAAAACAAATTTTATATGACAATTTTTAATAATTTTTAATCATTAGACCTTGATTAGTTTAATAAATATTAGTTAAATTGAGAAAGTTTTTTTCAACTTTGAGAAAAATAAGATGACTCATTGAAGTAAAAATGATTAATTTGAGAGTATTTTTTTCAAATTTGAAAGACCGCCTCAGACAGTAAACATGTAAGATAAGAGAATAGTTTTTTTGACTTCCATAATAATTATATTTATTCAACAATTCAAAATAATTGAAAATATAAAAAATAAATTAAATATTATTTTAAAAGGCCGCTGCAAAACGCAGTTTGGTAAACTAGTTTCTTGTATACAATTAGTTCGTAAGAATATAATAATAAAGTAAATTATTATACAATAACATGTAAAATATAAAATAAACTAATTCATAATTTTGAAAAGCAAATTTAAATGGTAAATATTATTTTATTTTTTTTGAAGGTAGGTAAATATTATTTTTATAATGCTTTCTCAATACTTCTAATAAAAGAGTTATTAGTTTCAAAAACTAAAGCCAACTTATATCCTCATTTTATGACTCACGACCCACGAAACTAAAGCCCAAAACTAACACATTGTGTTTATATTAAACCCACAAACCCCAATTCTACATCCCCGATCTTCACACCAACTGCTTACCACAAATCTCATCACCAGTTCTTACATAAATGTTTCCTCCTTTAGGAGCCAACTAGTCTTTCAGGCAGCTGACCACTGATTTCATTGACTCATAATTCTTTCAGCGGTAGGTTTGTTTCTACGCCTCTGTAAAACTATACATATAATTATTTTTGTCAATAATTTCTGACTCGTCTTTTTATAATCATTAACACTTTCAAAATTAAGGAGAGAGTACAATGGCGGTTCCGGCATTAACGAAAATGATCGTGAAGAAGAGGGTTAGGAAGTGTTAGAGGCCATGGAGAAATCAATTTAAATCCTTGGGTCTTGATTATGAAAGTCGAATTATTGTGTAAATTTTCATTACATTTTCTGTTTTTGTTCTTAAAGTTTTATGTTAATACGGTTAATGGTAGTAGATTGTATTTCATTGTATCTTTAATTTATGATATTTAGATCTTAATTTGGTTAAGAATTATAGAGTTCATCGTAGTTTGGCCGGAAAATTGAGTTTTTTGTTCGATTTCGATCTGAATTTTCTTTGTAGCAATATTATGAAATTGTTATTTTTTATGTCTGATTTGTGTAACGATTTGTTATACAATAAAGAATGAAATGAAAACTGTGTTTGTGGTCGGATTGCGGCTTCCTGAATATTACTCGAGCGAATACAACCGTTCAAAAACTAGTGATATTCAGTTAAATACGACCAATCGGATCCGGTTGTATTTAGTTAAATACAACTAAATATAACTGTTTTTTGACCGATTTTATTTAGCCATTTTTTTAGTGATGCTTTACTAATAATTTAGTGGACAAGCTGCAACCAAGTTTATAGATTTTGGAATTTTCTACTATATGTTCATGCAAACACAATAAATAAAGTATTAGGTGTTAAATTTTGATTAATTTTTGGATCACTAATAATGATGAATTCTTTGATATATAAAATACCCTCCAATAAAAATAAGTAAACTTATAAAATGTGCCTAAATTTAAGTGTTTAGAGGCACAAAGTAAAAAATGATAAAAACTTTAATGTTACGGACATTTCGTACCAACAACCAACTTTATAAATGTTAATTTTACGTAAAACATATATAAAAATAATAGCATAGTGAAGAACAAATAGCACTATAATTGCAGGTTACAAAAAACGGTCTCAGAGATTAGATCTAAAAGCTCTATTGAACAAACTTCTATCCTTCTAGCCTTATACCACCACTTAATATCAATATTTTAGTACTATGTTACTTAGCCTCCAAGACTAAATTGGTTAAAGACAGGCATGCCCTTAAGGTTTATAATAATAATGTTCAACAAGGAAAAGCTAGTAAAAAGACTAGGCAACAATTAGCCACAGATGACCACCAATATTACTCTCCCTCAAGCTGGGAGGGGAGTTATGCTGCAGTCCCAAGCTTGTGCACAGGGGCGTAGCCAGAAAACCAAGTCAGGTTTGTCGAAAAAAAAATTAACGACAAATAAAATTTTAAAATTTTAATTAATTATATCTTTCAAATACAATATTTTTAATTTATATGTAAGAAGAATATAATTAATGGTTTATCTCTTATCCGATATATTTAAGCTCTTTTGTTAAACTTAAAAAATAAATTTATGCACCCTTTTACAAATTATATTATTAAGTGGGGTCAAGAATAAAATTTAAGTGGGGTCAAAAATATTAAGCGAGGTTAAAAATATTATTTTTAAGGTCAAATATAAAATAGTTAAATTTTATATAATAGAAAAAAGAAGACACTTAATAGTTGAGAGGGTGCAAGTGACCCCCCGCTCTCAAGGTAGTTGCGCCCCTGCTTGTGCAGTAAGTAGTGATGTTGTTTGGTTGATAGTGCCTTCGTAAATATCTACAAGTTGATGATGCGAGGGAATGTGTTTTGAAATAATCTTTCCAGCATTAACCTTATCCCGTACAAAGTGGCAATCCACCGATATGAAGCACCGAGTTAGTAGTCATTGCAACTAGGGCTGCTCACGAACAGAGCTGTTCGCGAACAAGCTCGAGTTCGGCTCGGTAAAGGCTCGTTCGGCTCGGCTCGTTTTTCAACTCGAGCTCGAGCTCGAATACCAAAAAATGTTCGTTAAGCAAAACGAGCTCGAGCCGAGCTTTAGGATGCTCGGCTCGAATTCGGCTCGAACTTGTTCGTTAAAAGCTCGAAAAAAATCTATATTTACTGAATATTTTATATATATACCATCACTACCAACAAGTGCGCAAAATAAAAAACCAAATTTTCAGCCGCCCAATCAATCTCCTGAGAGAGAGATACATAGAGATGGAGATAAGAGTGATTAACCGGAGTAAAAGGCTACCCAGACTCCATCTCTTTGTTTTGAACCCTCTCTGTTCTCATCACATGTGCCACGACCACGAACCACAACAGTTTGTTCATACAACTTGTAGTAGCTTAGAATAAGAACTAGTATAACATACGTATATAGTCTAAACAGAAGCATACGACCACGAACCACAACAGTTTGTTCATACAACTTGCAGTAGCTTAGAATAAGAACTAGTATAACATACGTATATAGTCTAAACAGAAGCATGAGTAAGGAATTTCAAGATCTAATTGGGTGTGTATATATTGTTTTTGTATATAATGTGTGTATAGAATTTAGTCATTTGGGCGGTTCTGATAGAGATGACAAGTGGTGAATTTACTAGGGTAATGTAGGGATATTTGTTGGGCTTGGATTAGTTGGGCTTAGCCAATCTTTTTTATTTCTGAACTTATTTTTTTAACGAGTTGTTCGGTTCGGCTCGGTTCAACTCGGCTCGTATTTGTTCGTGAACAAGCTCGTGTTCGGCTCGTTAGTTAACGAGCTCGAGCTCGAACACGATTTTTTGTCCGATAAGAAAGCTCGGTTCGGCTCATCAGAAAAAAAATGAAGTTCGGTTCGTTTACACTAAAACTCGGCTCGACTCAGTTCGTGAACAGCCCTAATTGCTACTACAACCTGATTGTCACAGTGGAGCACAACAGGTGAAAATTTTTGCAGGCCCATATCTTTGAGCAAAGCAGCAAGTCGTGTGATTTCACGGGAAACAACAGCCATTTAGAGGTACTCAGCCTCGGCTGTTCACCTAGCGATGACATATCATTTTTTCATGTTCCATGAAAGTGGACAGGAGCCCAGAAGAACATAGTATCCTATAGTAGTGCGTCGTGTGAAGGGACATGTCGCCCAGTCACTATCACAGTATGCCTTGAGAGTGGGAGCAGAAGAAAATGCAAGAAGAATGCCATGTCCAGGATTATATTTTATATATCGTAGAATCTTAATAGTTGTGTCCATGTGAGCTGAGGTTGGGTGCTACATAAATTGAGTTAGGATATGAACCGAAAAACAAATGTCAGGGCGAGTTATGGTGAGACATATGATATTTTCCATTAGACGTTGATAAGGATGTGGGTCTTTGAGAAAGGTCCCAGTATCAACATCGAGACGAAGGTGTATATCTATAGGAAGTTTTAATGTTGTTATAGAAGTAACACCAAATTCATCAAGTAAATCCAAAGCATACTTCTTCTATGATACAGAAAACCCAGCTGAGGATCGACTAATTTCAAGGCCTAAAAATAGCTCACGTCCCCTAAGTCTTTCATCTTGAATGTTGTAGACAACATAAACTTCAAATGTTTGATTTCTGTGATATTATTACCAGCCCGAAGCAGGTCGTCAACATATACCAACACAAGAGTGATAGAACAAGGGATTGTGAGAGTAAATAAACTGAAATCTGATAGAACAAGGGATTGTGAGAGTAAACAAACTGAAATCTGAGAGAGATTGGATAAATTGCAGCTCCTTGAGAGTTGTTGATAGTTTTTTAAACCAATTACGAGGGGCTTGGCGCAGGCCATACGGGGACTTTTTTAAATTGCATATCGAGTTCAGTTTTGGAGCAGAGCACTCCCCCTGGTTTAGAACAACATGACTGCCAATACCAGCATAACCTTGTGAAAGCTTCAGATAAACAGTTTTATAAAAAAAATTGTGCAGAAAAGCGTTCATAAAATCCATTTGCACTACATGCCAGTTTTGTAGAGCAGCAACAGCTGACAAGGCCAGGCTGTTGTCATTTTTGTAACAGGGGTGAAGGTGTGCTCGTAATATACTACATATATTTGTCTATACCCCAATATTACTAAACGAGATTTGTAACGCTCAATTTTACTCTGCGGAGTAAACTTAGTCTTATAGAGCCATTTGCAGCCAATGACTTTTTTACTAGGTGGCAACGTAGTTATTTCCCATGTATCATTTGCTTCACGTGCTGATAACTCAAGGTTCATGGCTTGCACCCAATTGATATCCTGCACAGTTTATTTAAAAGACGGGGGCCTTTGTGTGTGGCTATTGAAGCTAAGAAGCAGTCAAATATTATGTGTTGCTTAGTGACAGTGACAAGATTAGCATTAGGTTAAAAAAAGCTTTGGTAACATAGGATTCCATCCAGGTTGGAGGTTTGTGTGGTCGTGTGGATCTTCTGGGAGGAGAAGTAAGACTAGTAGGCTATGTTGAAGGTGACATCTCATGTATGGTTTCAACAGTAGACTCCATTGATATGGTATTTTGACTTTCATTTATAGGTGAAGTTGTGACATCTGTCGGCTGATTATCACTCAAAGATTCAGGAGAAAAATCATCATCAATATAGAAACTAGTTGCAGGAGTAGGCATGACAATTGACAAGGGTAACATATAAGGCTCAGGTATAGTCACATTAGAGAGAAATGCCTTTTCAATGAATGTCACATCTCTAGACACGAATGTCTGCATAATGCTCAAATCCAATAGATGATACCCCTTTTTAGTAGGTAGATACCCAACAAACACATAGGGCACTCCTCGTATAGAAAATTTGTCAGTAATGTGATTGGGATTTACAACAAATGCTAAGCATCCAAAACATTTTATCATAAAATAATCAACATATTCATTGTACAATAGTTCAAAGGGAATCTTATTACTGAGGGTAACCTTTTGATTATATAGGCAACTGTCAGCACATCTTCTCCCTAGAAAAAGATTTTAAGTCCTGATTGATGCTTAAGAAGAGGTCTTGTAATCTCAAGCACATGCCTATGCTTTCGCTACACACGAGCATTTTATTGCTACCTGTAGGCACAAGAAGTCTGGTGCACAATTCCTTATTTCTGAAAAAAATCATTCCATATCATCAAATTCACGAGTATTGTACGAGCGTATGCAGATCCAAACTTCTTGTGCACAAAATAATGGAACATTTCAACAGTGTTGAGGTAGTCAGACTTGTGTTGAAGCAAATAAATCTGAGTCATTCTTGAACAATCATCAAGTATGGTCCGAAAATATCTGAATTTTTTCCTCGAGAACACTTTATAGGGTCCCCAAATATCAGTGTACACTAGTTCAAACGGCTTTCCAGCATGTGACTCACTCAAAGAGAATGGTAGTCTTGTGAACTTTTCCATTGGGCATGTCAAGCATACCTTTTCAGCACCTTGTATGCGGTGTTTAATATAGTCTATAAATTTTAATTTCGACACAGGAGCATGGCCCAATGGATTGTGCCAAAGAGCATACTCGTCTGTGAGAGAGGTCTTCATCACAACAAAAGATTGTTGAGCACTGTTCCCATAAATTGCAGCAGATGAAGACAGATGATACATACCATTGAAGACTGTGCCCTTGCTCTTGATGACATGAGTTTTAGTATCTATAATGGTACACTCATTATCTCGAGACAACTTGTTAATAGAAAACAAATTATGAGTGAACACTGGAACATACAACACATTAAAGAGTTTGAGCCCATTGTCAAAAATCACATCTCTAAGATGAGTTATCACAGCCTTTGCTCTAGTAGGTAGGTTTACTGTCACATGAGGTTTAGCACTCTTGACATTATACAAAAGTGTAATTTCTGCAGTCATATGGCCCGTTGCAGCCGTATCCACAATCCACTTACCAGTTTCAGTCCTAGTTGCAACACATGTGACCTTTCCTGAAAATGGACTATCCAAAGCATCTTCATTATAATCATGAGATATTGACTGAGGTGAAATAAGTTGTAGTAGCTGATGTAATTGTTGAGGGGAAAATACTATCGGTTGTTGAGTTGGGTCAGGAGGCGAAGCGTTAATAGCGACATTAGCTGCAGATGGACCGTTAGATTAACCACCATTACAAGGATTGGACCAACGCGTGGGTACAGGTAATGGTCTGGTATTTATGTTGAATGTGGGTTTGGGTTTATAATACCGTTTAGGTGAGCCTATAACATTCCAACATTTTCTTTAGGGTGGCCTTTTCTTTCACAAACAGAGCAATGCAGGGACCTTTCAGCATTCATAGACATTTTCGTGAACATAGCTGACATTTTATTGTCCAAAGAAAATGCATTTATTAGAACATCTTTATGTGATTTCTCATGTTGAATGGACGCACAAGCCATTTCAACACTGCGAAAAAGAGTAATCATCAACAGTTGACTACGTTGAGGGGTATACACATCATCCAATCCATTAAATAATTGAAATAATTTAGTTTCTTCCTTTTGAGTGTGTATAGGAGTCAACAATTTGGACCGCATGTAGTGTTAGTGTATACTGAAAATATTTATTTGAAATATGTACATTTATTTCTGGTCAGTTTATTTGAGAATGATTTGAATGTTTACATGTTGTCTAATATTATATATTGTAAACAATCTAGTATCAAATGAGATACAGAATATTAGATTGTTAAATACGGTTATATAATATAATAAGGTTCATAGCACAGGTGGTGTTGGACAATCCACTGGTATGGCTGTAGTATTATTTAGATTAGTTTATATTGACTAATAAATAATACTAGTATACTTTGTGTATATTGAACATGATCAAATTTAGAATTGTTCCCTTAATACTGATTAAGAAGGAGAACTAAGATTCTATGTTATTATTAATGCTTAGGTTCTTAATCCGGAAATAGTAATTGACACGTGTATATTATTTACATGCTTTGATTTATATATGAAATAATTCTTTTGAATTATATCATTATATTTTGGGTGATGGAATTATATACATGGTGGATATTATTTATTGAAGGAATTCATGTCCTGATAATATTGACATAATTAAATAAAGGTTGAGTGGATGATCAAGGATAAAAGATATTAATTAAATAAATTATCAGTAATTTATTTAATTAATGGACATATGATATTTTAAACATGGGGAATTTAATAAGCAAATAATATTGGAACCGAATTAATTAAATTACGGTATTAGGAAAGGTAGTGCAAATATTAATTCTTTAGTGGATTGAATTAATATTTAATTACATTGGGCTAGGCTCAAGATGTAATTAGAAGGCCCGGCCTAATTATCCATGGTCCCTATTGTAGCCTATATATATTCTTATTCTCTTCTTGCTTGGAATTGTGTGAAAACATATTGTAGCCACCAGGGAGCAAGAAGAGAGGATAACTTGAGAAGACGGAGGCCACACTTCGCTCAAGGGAATTTGGGAATACAATAGAAGAGCGTGGAATCAACCATTAACAAGGTAATCCTCTTTTCGTAATCTTTATCGTAAAACGTAGTAACACCCTAAGTCCGTGGTTCCCAACATATATCAGTTAACAATTTGGACATATCTTCACCAACAGTACTTACAGGTTGCAACTGATTCATAGACTTAAGTTCCTCTCACACACTACTTAGAGATGTAAAATAATCAACAATAGTACTGCCATTTTGATTTATACCATATGTTTCTTTACTAAACTTATATTTTCTAGATCCATATGTCAACTGGAATCATTTTTCTAACTGTTTCCAATCTTCAGAGGCAGATTTAGTCAAAGCACGGATTTTTTAATAGTATCAGAAATATTATGGTGGATCCAGGAGGTTACCATGCTATTACAAGTGTCCTATTGAACAGCCTCTGTCTGTTCTGTAGTGCTTCGAATCTCTATCCCATTGACGAAGCCTAGCTTGCGTTTTGACGACAGTTGAATCTCCATAGACCACTTCTGTTGAGTGGCATTTATGACACTTTATTATGCTCTAATAAGCTTTGAATTGATGCATTTGTACTCAAGTTGTTATGTGTTTTAATATATTTTCTAGTGTTTTTGCATTTCAGGCACTATTCAGGTAATCAGGTGAATTAGCATTGTTTTGGTGCTAATTTGGTGTCCAGGTGGTGTTAGAATAAAAGCTTGTGGAAAGTCGGCTCGAAGCAGCAAGATTTAAGAAGAAATCTGAGTTTTTCCCAGAAGAACGGGCGCCCGCGCTGTGATAGCGCACGGCCGCACTGGGGTTCCAGAAATGCAGCGCGCCCTCGCTGTGATAGCGCGCGGCCGCGCCAAGGCTGAATTTCAGAATCCTGTTTCTACTATAATTCTAAAAGGGAAGGCTTCCAGATTGTTGAGGGATGCTATATAAATAAATTTAGGTCATTTTTCATTATATATCAAGTCAGAGACGGACCAGAGCGCAAGGAGAAGACGGCAAGAGACCTGTAGCACAATTCAACAAAGGAGAAGACGATCTAGTTTATGCTTGTGAATCTTTGTTTTAAGTTGTAATTTGGATGCTTGTTTCTTGTTTTGCTGAACCTATACTCTTTTTTGTACTTGGTTTTATTTATTCGTATGAAGACTACGTTTGCTATATCATGTTTTCATCGAAAACCACGTTGATGATGAGTCCGATTATAGGCTTATCGTTATCGTGGGGTTCTAGCGGATTTATTTATGGATTTCTTTAGTTAAATTGTTTGATGCCTTAATATGTGGTGATTGTATGATATCCTAGTATTAGTTGTGCGTATTCGTCTTATGAGCGTCGCGAAATTATAAGATAGTGTGTTAATTCTTAATGAAGAGATAGCAAATTTAAAGGTTTAGAACTTGCCATGCTAGCATAGGTTAATGTATTTGTTATGCATGATTCGTAGGTGATTTTAACCATCTTACTTACCCTATGTAATCAAGATAGATAACTTGTGCTTAAACCGGTATGTTGTCAAATTCTATAGACATATAGGGTCTCAATATAATTGGTGTCTATTCAGCTTCTATATCTTTTGTGGATGTCTGGTAGAATGGTACTCGTGCAACAAAAGTTGGTGTTTATCAGTTTCGGGTTATCTGATTAGTGTCATCACCATTGCATGTTAAGGTTAAGAATAACTAAAGCTATTGAATGAAGTATTTAATGAAGTAAGAATCCCATGTGTGTCATATATATCAATTCAGTCAATCTTATTCTCGTAGTTATAATTGTAGCGTAATTCTTAGTTGTAAACAATCTCAACTTGTTATTTGTCTTAGCATTGAGCAATAACTATACATTGTTGCTTAAGTGCATAAATTAGATAGTTAACCAATACAGTCTTTGTGGGAACGAACTAAAAAAGATTCTATACTACTTGCGAACTCGTATACTTGCGTGTATTATTAGCGCATGTTTAGCGATTAACAAGTTTTTGGCGCCGCTGCCGGGGACTGCAATGTTAATTTATAGTTTATGTGCTTTCCATCAGTGGTCGTTAAAGTTCATTGACTCGGACATTGTTAATTATTTGTTCCTTGTCTGGTTTCAGGTACTCTAGCGAGGGTGTATGCATACGCGTTCGCGTACTCGTAAGAGAACACTGGATAAAGCCGAAGAAGAACTTGTGGTAGTTCGTAAGGAAGTTTCTGAGTAAGAAAAGAAGTTAGAGGAAGAAGAGAAAGTTAAAGAGAAAATTGTAGTAGCTATGGGTGATCAAGCAGAAAATCCGAAGGCTTTGATGGACTATTCTAAGCCTAATATTAATGACATTCAGTCTAGCATCATCAGACCATCCATCAGGGCTAACACTTTTCAGATTAAGTCGAGCACGATCCAGATGATACAGAACTCAGTTCAGTTTGGGGTTCTCCTACTGAAGATCCCAACATGCACATCAGGGATTTCATCGAGATCTGCGACACTTTCAAATTCAATGATGTGACTGAGGATGCTATTAAGCTGCGACTCTTCCCATTCTCTCTGAGGGACAAAGCTAAGTGTTGGTTACATTCTCTACCAGCAGGGTCTATCACCACTTGGGAAGATCTTGCTCAAAAGTTTCTCACTAAATTCGTCCCCATGGCGAAGACTGCAGCAATCAGGAATGCTCTTACTCAGATTGCTCAACAAACTGGAGAATCTCTGTGTGAGGCTTGGGATCGATATAAGGAGATGTTAAGGAAGTGTCCACACCATGGCATGCCTGATTGGATGATTATCAACTGTTTCTATAATGGATTGGGTGCTACTTCTAGACCCATTCTTGATGCAGCATCAGGAGGAGCCATGTAGGCTAAGAGCTACGATGAAGCTTATGAACTTATTGAACTGATGGCTGCTAATGAGTACCAGAATCCTTCCCAGAGACTGACTCAGGGAAAAGTAGCAGAAATTCTGGAGTTGGATGCAGCAACTGCTATCGCTGCCCAACTTAAGGCTTTGAGAATGAAGGTGGACATTTTGGCTAATTATGGAGTTAATCAAATCACTAGTGTCTGTGAGCTTTGTGCTGGTGCCCATGAGACTGATCAGTGCGCAATTTCTAGTGAATCAGCTCAGTTCGTGAGCAACTTTCAGTGATCGCAGCAACCTGTGCCAGCCACCTATCATCCTAACAACCGTAATCATTCTAATTTCAGTTGGAGCAACGCTCAGAATGCGGTTCAATAGCCTTATCAGCAGTATCAGCTAAGCAGTACAACCCCCTGGTTTTCAGCAACCACAGTATGCACCAAGATAACAACCCCAGCTGCAACAAGCTAATGAAAAATCTGAATTAGAGGAGTTGAAGCTTATGTGCAAGAGTCAAGCTGTTTCTATCAAGACCTTGGAAAATCATATTGGGCAAATTGTCAATGCCTTGCTAAATCGTCGACCTGGTACAATACCTAGTGACACTGAAGTGCCAAGAAAGAAGGAAGCTAAGGAGCAGGTAAAAGCAATCACTTTGAGGTCTGGGAAGGTTGCGAATCCCGTACAAACTCAAGAGTTAACTAAAGAAACTGGGGCTGAGAAAGAAGCAAAACAGCAGGATGAAGAAGTGGAACCAAGGAAGACTACTGTTGAGCACACTCCGCCTAAGGGTAATACATGGGAGAAACGGGTCTATCCTCCACCGCCTTTTCCTAAGCGGCTGCAGAAGAAAAAGCTGGACAAACAATTTAAGAAGTTTATGGAGGTGTTCAAGAAACTTCATATCAACATGCCTTTCGCTGAGGCTCTCGAGAAGATGCTTAGTTATGCAAAGTTTATGAAAGGTATTCTCTCTCGGAAAGTGAAGCTAGATGATTTAGAGATTGTCGCTCTCACGGAGGAATGCAGTGTTGTGCTGCAGCAGAAGTTGCCTCCAATGCTTAAATATCCAGGAAGCTTTACTATTCCATGTACCATTAGAAAAGTGTCTTTTGACAGATGCTTATGTGACTTGGGAGCTAGCATCAATCTGATGCCTTTGTCAATCTTAAAGCAGTTGGATCTACCTGATCCTAAACCGACGTATATGACTTTGCAGTTGGCCGACCGTTCTATTACATATCCGCGAGGATAAGAAGATTCCCATAATCTTGGGAATACCTTTCTTGGAAACTAGCCGAACCTTGATAGATATGTAGAAGGTTGAGCTTACAATGCGAGTACTGGATCAAGATGTGACTTTTAATGTGTTCAATGCTATGAAATTTCCTACTGATAATGAGGAGTACTTAAAAGTGGAGTTGGTCGATTCGGTGGTTACATCAAAACTTGATCAATTGCTAAGGTATGCGTTTTTAGGTGATGCATCTACTCTGCCTTTCATTATTGCATCTGACCTTTCAGGTAGTGATGAGGAAACACTATTAAGGATTCCGAGAGAGTTCAAATCAGCAATTGGATGGACTATAGCGGATATGAAGGGGATCAGCCCTTCTTACTGTATGCATAAAATTCTGCTAGAGGAAGGTAGCAAGCCTACAGTCGAGCAGCAAAGAAGACTTAATCCTATCATAAAGGAAGTAGTGAAGAAGGAAATTCTGAAGTGGCTAGATGAAGAGATCATCTATCCTATCTCTGACAGTTCATGGGTAAGCCCGGTTCAATGTGTACCAAAGAAAGGTGGAATTACTGTGGTAGCAAATGAAAAGAATGAGCTTATCCCTACCAGGACCGTCACGGGGTAGAGGGTCTGTGTAATAACCCCCAAAATTTTCAACTTTTTGTAACCCTTGTGAACAGTGTTTTTGCTGAATGAGAAAACTTTTCATGCCACACTATGTAGGGGTTCTGTTATGGATATTCTGAGATTTTATTAGTACTCTATATGGTATATAAGTGTATGTAAAGATCGTCAGAATCCAATTCCGAACACTTTGATTTTTCCCGGAAATCCACTAGGTACGGAAAGAATTGAGTATAAGGTAACAGGATAAAAAGGATTTAAATTAAAGGATTATAAGAGGGGATCATAAAAGGAATATAATATATTGAGAAAGGTTAAGGGAACCTAAGTAATAAGATCCCGGGTATGATCCCTCAAACGATAAACGAAAACGAAAGTTAAGTGAACCGTATAACAGATCAGCGGTCATTAGGCAAACAATTAGGAAGTTAATCAAAGAGATTAGTGGGGATGAGGTCACCCAACCAATGAGAAGAGGACAAGGAGGGAAAGATGACATCATAGCATGACATAAGCATGACATGGGAAGGAAGGAAATGTGGTGGATTATTAACCACACAAAATCAAGGGCAAATGGGTAATTTACCAAAACAAAAAACAAAACTACAACCAACCAAGCCAAATAATTCATTCTTCATCAAAACAAAAGAAAACCAAGGCATTATTTCTTCATTGCTCTCGGCTTTTACTATTGCAAAGGAAGAAGAAATTCAAAACTCAAGATCAAGGCTTCCTAAATTGGTAAGATAATTCCCTAATCATCCTTATGCATAGTTATGGCCATATCATGAGTTTAAGCACCCCATTCATTCTCAATCTTCTTCAATAAATCAATGAAGAAGACAATGAATAGTGACTTCAAGAATTTTAACTTGATTTTCTTGTTTTTCCTTTAAGATCCAAGCTTTCCTAAGACTCCTCAAGGCTTCTTAAGGCTTCCTAGCTACTCCCACCACTTCAAGGAAGGTATATCATCTCCAAACCCTAGATTCCTTTGTATTATAAGATAATTTTGATTATTATGGTGATGTAGTAGCTTAATGCTTGTGGTTTAGAGTGTGGGTTGGAGTGGTAGTGAAATGGAATGGTGAATCTTGTTGTTTTAGTTAAAAGAACTTAAGTATAGTTAAATTCAAGCTTAGGCATAAGTATAAATGTTAATATTGAATTGATTGGGGCTGTTATGATGTGATAAGGATGGACTTTGGTTGTATGAATGGGTTGAGGTTGAATTTTGATGGTTTTTGAATGGTTTAAATTTGGGAAATCGCGTAAACATAGCCGTCGTAATGTCCGATTTACTTTAGACTGCTTTTGTTCATAATATTTTGACCCGAGAACTCCCTGCTAGATTATTACCATTGCCATGTTTAGATAGCTCATGTTACGAGCTTCGTTTTGATATGTAGTTCGTTCGATTCCGATGCACGGTTTAGGAGAAACGACCGTTTCAAGTAACGGCGTTTCGCGAACGAAACTTTTCCCCTCGCCTTACTTTGAAACATAGGTTAAAGACCAAAAAGGGTTAATTAATGTATGAAACAATTATGGTAAGTGTGTTAGGCAGTTGGTAAGACACCCGCGAAAGAATCGCCTTCAAACTCGTAATGGTTAATTTATTAAAAATGGTGGAGCCGAGGGTACTCGAGTGACTTAAGAGAATCAGTAAGCGCAAAACAAGCGTTAGAGTCTAAGTTAGTTACAAGTGACTTTGGTTTAATTCCAACTTACTTGTTTATAGGTTACCAGACTCGTCCCGAGCCTTTTATCACCCCCAGTCGCTCAAGCAAGTTTTCTACCCGTTATACTGTTGTTGTGATGTATATATGTATATGCATTATCTTGTGATAGATGCATGTTGGTTAATTAGAAAATGTTGCGATATATTGAAGCATGCTGATATGGTATATATATGCATGCCTGTTTCGTATTCTTTCCATATATATCTGTTGGTTCAGTTGATAATACCTATGCTAGAGAATAGCAGTAATTTGCATAGTATAGGGACCCAAAGGTGAAAATATTTTCTAAAACCGGGAGTCGAGGATCCCGAGTAGATTTTATATATATATATTTATATATATATATATGGTTATAGTTTTCAAAACTATTAATCGAATAAGGTTTATTCGATAACTTTATTTTATTATTGAATATTATTTCGAATATTCATTCGAGGGCTTATGACTCAGCTTTATATTATTTATTGAATATTATTTGAATATTCATTTGAGGATGTATGACTCCTTTATTTTATTTAATGAATATTATTTATAATATTCATTCGAGGTATTATGACTTCGCTTGTTATTTAATAATATTCTTTATTTTATTAAAGAATAATGTTTCGATAATCAAACTTATTTTCGATTATTCAAATAAAGATAGCACTTTCGTATAAGTATATCTCTGGTTATTTAATACTCATTTCAAGTATAAGTCTTACAACTTCTACTTCAATTATTGTTATAAAGATTATTCTTTATGGGAATATTATTCAAATAATAATATTAAGATATTTCTAAATATATTGGGACTGATTTACTTCATTAAATCAGCATTACTCCAAACACTCTTTAAAGTGTTTTCGAGTCTTCAAAATGATTTTTAAAAGTTAGAGCTGATCCCAAAACTCATTTTTATATTTAAGATCTTCCTTTCAAAGGGGATTTAAATACTCGCTCAAAACCTGGGGGATCCAGCTCTGTGGTGCATTTTACATTCGCAACGTGGTTGCTGTTTTGAGAAAACAAATGAATTGATTACTTACCCAACGTTCGGGAAGTAAGCTCATCTAATTGAGTCGGCATAAGCGACAGGCCGGGGTACGGTCTATCAAAGTGTAAGTGGCTGGGTGGCAGTCCATCAACGCGTAAGAGGCCGGGTGGCGGTCCAGCACAAGGTCCTTATGTGGCCAGGGTGATGACCGGTGGGGGATTCATCCATCTACTAGTAGAAAAGGTTACTTATTGGTATTTTGCCTGATCAGCAAGATATCGTGTTTATGCCAAAATTCTTTTCCCTTCCAGAAATTTATTGGATGTTACAAACTCTGTTCATACTTTACATAACAGAGGTTCCAGGAAATGTTTAAGAGATATATATGTGGATATATATCGGGACTAAATAAAGTATCTCGTAACTTTATTTCATTCAATAATATTTCAAAGATTGAATCTATTCAAGTCTTAACTTGTGGTCTCATCTATGGGATGACTTTTTTTTTAAAAACATATAATACATTGAACAGTGGTAGTTCAATTAGCCTTATAAATGATATAAGTATAGTGAAGTATTTGGTAACTTCATCTTCCTTTAAGCTTATATCCAGTAAGTAATTATCTTACTTTTGATAAAGGTTTTCAGTAAGTTATCTATTAGATACTTGCATTATTGATTACACTATATATTATCTTGCGAGCTGTAAGGCTCACTCTTGCTTTATTTCTTCATCACACAACAACAGTTAGGAAAGATGGCCAGACTCCAGCAGACCCAGCGCAAGAGCGTGGGAAGCGCCCCGCGTCTTCCCGTTGAGATCATAGCTGCTATAGCTGCAGAGGTAGATATATCTGTAGATCAGACCATCTACTTTTGAGAATCAATTATGTATAATTATAACTTGTGGCAGATAATGGCAATTAATTATAAACTTATTAAGTAATCATTTTGGGTTGTAATAACTTTTAAATTGTGGATTCAAAGACTTGTACTTATTGCAATTTCATCTCTGAGACTATAACGGGTTGTGGTGTGTGTTAGTGTGGGGTCACAACATAAGGTTATTTATTATTAATTAAGTGAAGTGATATTGTGGAGAGAAAGACCGTGACGACCCGGATCCCCGACCCCGGATCTGGGGGTGTTACAGAAATGGTATCAAAGCTAAGCATTATAAACCTCAGAGATGATGCGACGATATAATAACAAACTCAAAAAGATAATAAGAACTCTTGCCAAGTTCATGGTCGGACTACTTAAAGTAGTGCTGACAGTTAAAACCCTTACGGGAACCCTTATAAGTATCATGATAGTAACTTAGCTCGTTTAATGTGTAGGCGCCTGAGATAGAGGACCCTGAGATGTTCGAGCGTGAGCATGATGAGGCACTGCTAGATGTTGAGGATCAGGAGGACCCTGAGATGGAGGAAGATGAGGAGGACCCCTCAGAGGAGTCAGAGACAGAGGTCATTGTTATTTCAGATGAGGAGGACCCGGATGAGGTCCCAGTAGCTGAGGAGCGTGTCAGACCTATGGTAGTGTATGCTGGTACCCCTTTACCCACACTTCCGGTGGTCAGAGCTCCTACCCCTCCACCACTATCTTGGATCCCTTATGATGACAGCTCAGAGACCCATACTTCCGAGCCTAGGCAGACTGAGGAGGCACCCCCAGCGGCTCCGGATTCACCACCTCTTGACCCTGCCCACAGGCAGTCTTCATTAGCCCACGGCTATGTTCAGGATGTACTGAGGACCCGATTGGCTGTTGCTGAGGCCCGACTGGATGAGGCCAGGAGGGAGTTGGATGTGGAGAGGGCGGGTAGGCGTACCCGAGCTTATGAGACTAGGGCTTCTATACCCCGATCCTTGCGGAGGGAGCTTACGGGGATAGAGCTCACGTCCCGAGCGAGACTCAGATCTCTTCAGGGGGACAGGCATGGTAGGATCTCCAGGCGGCAGACCGACTATATCTTCCGTCGTGTGATGGAAAGGGTATGGGAGCTGACCCGCTCCGGTGTATGATTCAGGATTGACGATGGAATAGTCTAGTTGTCTAGTTAGCCGAGGCCTTAGTAAGAGCCAATTTTTCGGGATAGTTGACTTGTATATAGCATCCCTTTTTTCTGACTAGACAGATAGACTCTTATGTATCACTTTTGGGACAGATGGCTGTAGCACTGTTGTACTTTTGACCAGATCAAACTATGTATTTCTCGCATTATGTATATATTTGTTTCCTTTCGGTTCAGTTCCTTAGTGACGAGATCACTATTTTTATCATTATTATTACTGCACTTCATATTAGAACTGTCATAAAATAATAGAATTGCGATATACGTTCTCCCCATTATAAGAGCTGTGCAAGGCACAATGTTGTATATGATTGTGACCTAACGTTGAATTTCCCAATAATATTTTTATCAGAATCATGCCGCCAAGAAAGATTGGAACTAGGGCGAACCCTGGATCTGAGGACCAGGGAAGCCATAACCAGGATGATAGGAACCAGGAACACAGTGAAGAGGAAGACGAGGATTATGTGGAACAGGATGACTCCCTGTATGAAGAGGAAGAGGAAACATATGATGTTGAGGGATTTGAGATAGAGGCCGAAGAAGGAGAAACTGAGGTTGAGCAACTAGTACCAAACCCAGGCATGGATCTCATGGGCCAGTTCATGCAACTCCTAAGGCAGAATTTGGAACGTCAACCTAACCCACCCCCTCAAGGAAATAACAATGTTGTGGCAAACTCTTTCAGGGCTTTTAAGTCCCTTAAGCCCCCTGAGTTCCACGGATCAGCCGACCCAGTTGAGGCAAGGGCATGGTTAAAGGAAATGGAGAAATCCTTTGAGATTCTGAGTACCAATGAGGCACAGAAAACTGTATTTGCTACCTACCTTCTGAAAGGAGAAGCTAACTACTAGTGGGAGGCCAAGAAAAACATGGAGACAGATGCTATTATAACCTGGGAGAGATTCAGTTAGTTGTTTCTGGGAAAGTATTTCCCGAGGTTTATGGAAAACCAGATGGAGCTTAAGTTCTTGGAGCTAAAGCAGAATAACTTGTCTGTAGCAGAGTACGGAGCGAAATTTACTGAGTTATCAAGGTTTGTGCCGGAGTTTGTGAGCACCGAGGAAAAGAAAGCTAGGAGGTTTCAGCAGGGACTGAAACCGTGGATTCGGAATAGGGTGGCAATCCTTGAGCTTACGGATTATGCCACTCTGGTGCAGAAGGCAACAATTGTAGAAGCTGGAAGTGAACAGATGTAGAAGGAAAGAGAAAAGAAGGGAATAAAGAGGAAAAGTATGAGCATGGGTGGAGGTTCCGCAGTAAGGAGCTTCCCAACTAGATTTAATCGAGGAACAGTGTCCCTACCGGGAAGGAACACTGGGTTTAAGCGGCCCATGAGCGTGAATGTGAGCCAGAGTGGCCAGAAGTCAAGAATGTCCTATTCCAACCAGTCTCGACCCCCATTGCCAGCCTGTAACACTTGTGGAAGGATGCATTCTGGGGAATGTAAAGGAAAGCCGGTAATCTGCTTCAAGTGTGGTCGAGAGGGTCACTATTCGGACAAGTGCACTTCGCCAATCCCCATTACCCGCCCAACCACCACTTGTCATCAGTGTGGACGCCCGGGTCATTGGAAGAGGGAATGCCCAATGAACAAACCAGCAGCTTCGGGAGCAAGCAGGGCTGCTTTCAATAAGCCACCTACTGCAAGGACTTTCGACATGACAGTCCAGGATGCTATGAAAGATTCAGATGTGATAGCAGGTACCCTTTCTCTAAATTCAGTCAGTGCAAACGTTTTATTTGATTCGGGAGCAACTAAATCTTTTATATCAAGGGACTTTGCGCGTAAATTAGGACTTAAAGCTGAACCCTTGATAGAACCCTTACAAGTAGAAATAGCCAATCATGAAATTATTCCTGTTGACCAGATTCACCCCGCCTGGGAGATAGGCATAGGGGAGCAATCTTTTAGTGTTGATCTGATTCCTTTTAAATTAGGGGAGTTTGATGTAATTTTGGGAATGGACTGGCTATCTAGCAATGATGCTCAGATAGACTATAAAGGGAAGAAAGTTAAGTTAAATATCCCAGGGAAGAAAGAAGTTATATTTAGAGGAAAGAGGCAGACGCAGAAATTTTTGACTATGGCCCAGGCCAGAAGGATGCTACGAAAAGGAAATGAGGCCTACCTAGCCTATGTGATGGACACGCAGAAGGAGGTGTCCAACTTACAAGATATTCCAGTAGTCAACGAATTTGAAGATGTATTCCCACAAGACCTTCCGGGATTACCACCCGATAGAGTGATTGAATTTGCTATTGAATTGGCCCCCGGGACGGCGCCAGTTTCAAAAGCACCTTACCGGTTAGCCCCATTAGAAATGAAGGAATTAGCTATCCAATTGCAGGAACTCTTGGATAAGGGTATGATAAGACCCAGTGTGTCTCCGTGGGGAGCACCAGTTTTATTTGTTAAGAAGAAAGATGGGAGTATGAGGTTGTGCATCGACTATCGAGAGTTGAACAAGCTAACCATAAAGAACAGGTACCCATTACCTAGAATAGACGATCTGTTCGACCAGCTAAAGGATGCTGTTTATTTTTCCAAGATCGACCTGAGAACTGGATATCACCAACTAAAGATTAAACCCGAAGATATTTCCAAGACAGCGTTCGGTACCAGGTATGGGCATTATGAGTTCTTGGTAATGTCCTTTGGATTAACCAACGCCCCAGCGGCTTTCATGGATTTAATGAATAGAGTATTTAAGAAGTACTTGGACAAGTGTGTGATATTTTGATCTACTCAAGGACTGAGGCAGAACATGCAGAGCATTTGAGAATAGCTCTAGGAATACTCAGAGAGGAACAGTTGTATGCCAAATTCTCGAAGTGTGAATTCTGGCGGAATGAAGTACAATTTTTAGGACATGTGATCAATAAAGAAGGAGTATTGGTCGACCCCTCCAAGATAGAGGCGGTCTCGAATTGGGAAAGGCCAACCACACCCACAGAGGTAAGGAGTTTCATAGGATTGGCCGGCTACTATCGTAGATTTGTACAGGACTTTGCGAAGATCGCAGCCCCTTTGACACGACTTACTCGTAAGACAGAGAAGTTTGAATGGACGGAGAAATGCGAGAACAGTTTTCAAGAATTAAAGAAAAGGTTGGTAACGGCCCCGGTGTTGGCATTGCCGGACGGAAAAGGAGATTTTGTGATATATAGTGACGCGTCGCACAAAGGATTAGGGTGTGTGCTTATGCAGCACGGTAGAGTGATTGCGTATGCATCGAGACAACTGAAGGAATACGAGATTAGATATCCTACTCATGACCTTGAGCTCGCGGCAATAGTATTTGCCTTAAAAATTTGGAGGCACTACTTGTATGGAGAGAAGTGCGAGATTTTCACAGACCATAAAAGCCTCAAGTACATATTTACGCAGAAAGAGCTCAACATGCGCCAGAGGAGATGGTTAGAACTAATCAAGGACTATGATTGTGAAATTCTCTATCATCCGGGGAAAGCCAATGTGGTGGCTGATGCCCTTAGTAGAAAGGAAAGACTCAGAATGATAACGACTTCGGAGGAGTTAATCAGGGATTTTGAAAGAATGGAAATAGAAGTAAAGATAACCGGAACCGGAACTGAAATACTTTTTGAGATCTCAATGCAGCCAGAGTTATTGGAAAAGATCTGATTGTGCCAAGAGAAAATAATGAATGAAGGCAGAAAGTCAATGACTGGAGAGAAGATCCATACTGAGAAAGATGATAAAGGGATAATGAGGTACTCCTACCGGATTTGGGTTCCGAATGTTCAAGAGCTTAAAGATGAGATTTTGGATGAAAGCCATAGTTCAAGGTATTCCATTCACCCGGGAAGTACCAAGATGTATAGGGATTTGAAGGAATATTACTGGTGGCCCAACATGAAGAGGGACGTAGCAGAATGGGTAAACAAATGTTTGACTTGCCAAAGAGTAAAGGCAGAGCACCAGAGACCCAGTGGACTTTTACGACCCCTGGAGATTCCCGAGTGGAAATGGGAACAGATAGCGATGGATTTTGTTGTAGGCTTACCAAGGACGAAAGCCAATCATGACGCCATATGGGTAATTATAGACCGACTGACAAAGTCAGCTCATTTCATTCCTATCAATGAGAGATACACAGTCGATAGACTGGTGGACATTTACCTTAAGGAAATAGTGACGCGACATGGAGTCCCAGCGTCCATTGTCTCAGACCGAGACCCCAGGTTCAACTCCAGATTTTGGAGGAGCTTTCAAGAATGTGCGGGGACCAAGTTAAATATGAGTACCGCGTACCATCCACAGACGGATGGGCAGAGTGAAAGGACCATCCAGACACTAGAGGACATGTTGAGAGTCTGTGCAATAGACCTTAAAGGGAGTTGGGATGATCACTTGCCGTTGATCGAGTTTTCTTATAACAATAGCTTTCATGCTAGCTTCGGAATGCCGCCTTATGAGGCCCTGTACGGAAGAAGGTGTCGATCTCCCTTATACTGGGATGAAGTGGGGGAGCGGAAGATGCTCAGACCCGAAGTGGTCCAAAGGACCAAGGATATAGTGGATCTTATCAGAGGGCGACTTGTAGCAGCCCAAGACAGACATAAGAAATATGCAGACCTAGCCCGAAAGGACAAGGAATATGAAGTAGGGGACTTAGTACTGCTGAAAGTATCCCCTTGGAAGGGATTAATGAGGTTCGGAAAGAAAGGAAAACTAAGCCCAAGATACATTGGACCTTTTGAGATATTAAGACGGATTGGAAAGTTAGCTTACGAGCTAGCCTTACCCCCTAACTTGCAACAAGTTCATAATGTGTTCCATGTGTCAATGCTAAGGAAGTATCATCGGGATGCCAGACACATAGTGGAGTACGAGCAGGTGGATATGCAACCAGATCTGACTTACGTGGAGAAGCCAGTAAGGATTATAGATAAGAAGGAGCAGGTTGTAAAATTCGTAATTTTATTTTTAATTTATTTATTAGAAATTAGATATTAATTTGTCTAGATAAATATTTTAAAATTAGAATATTCTGAAAACATTTTATGCAAGGTAGTTGATTTGTGAAAAGATTTGTTATTTGTGGAAATAAGTGTAAGAATAATTTAGAAAATCGAAATTTTTTTAGTTTAGGTAATTGTGTATCAAATATTTTATTTATGGAATTTACTTGGAGAGGTTGTAAATCTTTAGGAGGAAATATTATTATTTCCTAGTTGAGATATAGGGTTTTGTATCGTTATAAATACACCATATTCGTATTCCTTGTTTTTATCATTAAAATTCGTAGGACTTTCTCAGCAAAAATCAGCTGTCTTGTAAAATTCGTAGAAAATTCATCGTAAGTCAGAATTCAGTGATTCTGGAGTTTTCAGAAAGGTCTTTTCGTTATCTTCAGCTTTCATGTTTCGTGTTTTTCAAGAAAATATCGTTTAGAGGGTCAAAAAGAGTAAATTCAGATCTGGTCAGGCTTTGGAGGTAAGTACCTTTTGACTTACTTTTAAATTTCCGAAAAGATATTTCAGTTCTGTTTTTAATTTCATATAAGATATAAAAACTTTGATTTCGAAATTATAAGATATAAGTATTTGTGAATTTTAGAACCCAGTCTCTACGTTTTCGAACCGTTCGTAATTTACGCTATAGTTCCGGAACTAGCCTTAGATACCCTTAGTAGGCGCACAAGTGTGCAACTTTAGATACCTATTAAGGGCGCGTAATTATTGAACTTTAGATGCCGACCACTGGCAAAGTGTGGTATAAAGAATAAGAATAAGAATTAGATGCCGGCTACTGGCAAAGTGTGGCCGTAGATCAAGACTGTGGTATTTATAAGAATTATCGTTTCGTTCTGTTTTATTCTGCTCAGATCTGTTATAAAATCTGTACTGTTATAAATTCTGCTCTGTTCTGTTTTAAATTCTGAATTTTAAAATATAAAACTTTGGGTTGGATTTATTTTAGAAAATGTTTTACAAAATTATTATTGTTTTAAGAAAAATCGTTTTATCAAAACACCCATTGTTTTTCTGTTTAAAAGTTAGTCAATTTGTACTTGCTGAGCTGTGTAGCTCACCCCTTTTAACATTTCAGGTTCGGAATTTGGAGCATATTAAGATTAAGGAATGAGAACTATGTGGAGATCTGTGCTGCTTCGTTTGTGCTATTTGAATTAGAATAAAGATTTTGTTTTTAGAGAATAAATTTAATTATCTGTTAGACAATTATTATCGGATTTGTGGAGCTGCGTCTCTATTTTTATGATTTTGATTATTGAGTTTGACCGCTGCTTTGAATTTCGTGATCTATTAGAATTATCGAGTAATAATATATTTTATTTTTAGTTTTCGATTTAGAATTTAATAGTCCGGAAGTGCGGGTTGTTACAGTTGGTATCAAGAGCAGGCTGTCCTTCGGAGTGTATTAGGTATGGGACTAGTACATTCCCTAGGATGCGATCCTTTAGACTATCGTATAGGTCTTAGAAAATTATTTTGGATTTAGGGCATTTATTTGTGTGATTATTTGATATGTTTGACTTTTGTGTTTTTTTTGATTATTGACTATAAGTTTAGAATTTGTTTTGTGTGTTCTAGTAAAGATGGATGGAGAAAATCAGAACAACAATGAAAATCAGGGCAATAATGATGAAGGAGGAAACGTCTTTGACCAGCTGGCTGAAACTCTAGCTGTACTTGTGAATCAGCAACCGAAGCCCAACATCGTCTCTCAATTCAAGCGTTTGAACCCGCCAACTTTTGATGGAGCTACAGACCCGGCTATCGTTGAGATGTGGATCCAAGAGATGGAAAAAGCTTTCGGACTTCTGGGGAGCAATGAGGAACAGAAGGTGACCTTAGCTGTGTACCAATTGCAAGGAAGCGCTTACGACTGGTGGCTTATGGAAAAGAGGAAGAATGAGACGACAAATCTTGAAGAAAATCATGAACCGTACACTTGGGCAAAGTTCAAGAAGGCTTTAGAGGACAAGTACTTTCCGAGAACAGTTCGTCTGCAGAAAGAGAGGGACTTCATTCGACTTCAACAAGGTGGAAGAACCGTCATTGAATACGAAGCAGAATTTGCAAAGCTTGCGAAGTACGCGTCGACCCTAGTAGCAGATGAGAGCAGTCGAGCACGAAGATTAGAGGAGGGACTTCGAAGTGACATCAGGAATTCAGTGGCGTCGTTTGAACTTCAGACGTACGAGGCTGTCCTCAACAAGGCGTTAGTGATCGAAAGGGGCTTGGCAGAATCTGAAAAGGCGTCTGACAGTTGGAATAAGAGGCGGTTCACTCAAACTAGTGGGCAATCTTTTCAAGGGGGACCACTCAAGAAGCCACACGTGTACGATAACATCGGGGGTCAAGGTGATCGAGAGACGTGTACCAGGTGCGGCAAGAATCATCCGGACAAAGTCTGTCGTTGGAATACAGGTGCTTGTTTTCATTGCGGAGAAGTAGGACATAAGATTTCGAATTGTCCGCACAATCCGCCACCGCCACCAAGGAAGGAAGCAGATAACAAGATGGGCAAAGGACGTGTGTTTCAGCTGACAGGAAATGACAACTATCGCAATTAAGGTATGATTTCTTTTCTTTAGTGACTTATTTAATTTATTTATGTTATGTGAATTTGGGGACCAAATTCTTTTAAGGAGGGAAGAATGTAAAATTCGTAATTTTATTTTTAATTTATTTATTAGAAATTAGATATTAATTTGTCTAGATAAATATTTTAAAATTAGAATATTCTGAAAACATTTTATGCAAGGTAGTTGATTTGTGAAAAGATTTGTTATTTGTGGAAATAAGTGTAAGAATAATTTAGAAAATCGAAATTTTTTTAGTTTAGGTAATTGTGTATCAAATATTTTATTTATGGAATTTACTTGGAGAGGTTGTAAATCTTTAGGAGGAAATATTATTATTTCCTAGTTGAGATATAGGGTTTTGTATCGTTATAAATACACCATATTCGTATTCCTTGTTTTTATCATTAAAATTCGTAGGACTTTCTCAGCAAAAATCAGCTGTCTTGTAAAATTCGTAGAAAATTCATCGTAAGTCAGAATTCAGTGATTCTGGAGTTTTCAGAAAGGTCTTTTCGTTATCTTCAGCTTTCGTGTTTCGTGTTTTTCAAGAAAATATCGTTTAGAGGGTCAAAAAGAGTAAATTCAGATCTGGTCAGGCTTTGAGGTAAGTACCTTTTGACTTACTTTTAAATTTCCGAAAAGATATTTCAGTTCTGTTTTTAATTTCATATAAGATATAAAAACTTTGATTTCGAAATTATAAGATATAAGTATTTGTGAATTTTAGAACCCAGTCTCTACGTTTTCGAACCGTTCGTAATTTACGCTATAGTTCCGGAACTAGCCTTAGATACCCTTAGTAGGCGCACAAGTGTGCAACTTTAGATACCTATTAAGGGCGCGTAATTATTGAACTTTAGATGCCGACCACTGGCAAAGTGTGGTATAAAGAATAAGAATAAGAATTAGATGCCGGCTACTGGCAAAGTGTGGCCGTAGATCAAGACTGTGGTATTTATAAGAATTATCGTTTCGTTCTGTTTTATTCTGCTCAGATCTGTTATAAAATCTGTACTGTTATAAATTCTGCTCTGTTCTGTTTTAAATTCTGAATTTTAAAATATAAAACTTTGGGTTGGATTTATTTTAGAAAATGTTTTACAAAATTATTATTGTTTTAAGAAAAATCGTTTTATCAAAACACCCATTGTTTTTCTGTTTAAAAGTTAGTCAATTTGTACTTGCTGAGCTGTGTAGCTCACCCCTTTTAACATTTCAGGTTCGGAATTTGGAGCATATTAAGATTAAGGAATGAGAACTATGTGGAGATCTGTGCTGCTTCGTTTGTGCTATTTGAATTAGAATAAAGATTTTGTTTTTAGAGAATAAATTTAATTATCTGTTAGACAATTATTATCGGATTTGTGGAGCTGCGTCTCTATTTTTATGATTTTGATTATTGAGTTTGACCGCTGCTTTGAATTTCGTGATCTATTAGAATTATCGAGTAATAATATATTTTATTTTTAGTTTTCGATTTAGAATTTAATAGTCCGGAAGTGCGGGTTGTTACACAGGTGCTTCGGAACAAAGTGATCAAGCTAGTCAGAGTACTATGGCAGAATCATAATGTGGAAGAATCAACTTGGGAACTAGAGAGTGCGATGCTAGAAAAGTACCCCCATTTGTTTTCTATTTGATTCCGGGACGGAATCCTTTTAAGGAGGGGAGACTGTAATAACCCCCAAAATTTTCAACTTTTTGTAACCCTTGTGAACAGTGTTTTTGCTGAATGAGAAAACTTTTCATGCCACACTATGTAGGGGTTCTGTTATGGATATTCTGAGATTTTATTAGTACTCTATATGGTATATAAGTGTATGTAAAGATCGTCAGAATCCAATTCCGAACACTTTGATTTTTCCCGGAAATCCACTAGGTACGGAAAGAATTGAGTATAAGGTAACATGATAAAAAGGATTTAAATTAAAGGATTATAAGAGGGGATCATAAAAGGAATATAATATATTGAGAAAGGTTAAGGGAACCTAAGTAATAAGATCCCGGGTATGATCCCTCAAACGATAAACGAAAACGAAAGTTAAGCGAACCGTATAACAGATCAGCGGTTATTAGGCAAACAATTAGGAAGTTAATCAAAGAGATTAGTGGGGATGAGGTCACCCAACCAATGAGAAGAGGATAAGGAGGGAAAGATGACATCATAGCATGACATAAGCATGACATGGGAAGGAAGGAAATGTGGTGGATTATTAACCACACAAAATCAAGGGCAAATGGGTAATTTACCAAAACAAAAAACAAAACTACAACCAACCAAGCCAAATAATTCATTCTTCATCAAAACAAAAGAAAACCAAGCCATTATTTCTTCATTGCTCTCGGCTTTTACTATTGCAAAGGAAGAAGAAATTCAAAACTCAAGATCAAGGCTTCCTAAATTGGTAAGATAATTCCCTAATCATCCTTATGCATAGTTATGGCCATATCATGAGTTTAAGCACCCCATTCATTCTCAATCTTCTTCAATAAATCAATGAAGAAGATAATGAATAGTGACTTCAAGAATTTTAACTTGATTTTCTTGTTTTTCCTTTAAGATCCAAGCTTTCCTAAGACTCCTCAAGGCTTCCTAGCTACTCCCACCACTTCAAGGAAGGTATATCATCTCCAAACCCTAGATTCCTTTGTATTATAAGATGATTTTGATTATTATGGTGATGTAGTAGCTTAATGCTTGTGGTTTAGAGTGTGGGTTGGAGTGGTAGTGAAATGGAATGGTGAATCTTGTTATTTTAGTTAAAAGAACTTAAGTATAGTTGAATTCAAGCTTAGGCATAAGTATAAATATTAATATTGAATTGAATAGGGCTGTTATGATGTGATAAGGATGGACTTTGGTTGTATGAATGGGTTGAGGTTGAATTGTGATGGTTTTTGAATGGTTTAAATTTGGGAAATCGTGTAAACATAGCCGTCGTAATGTCCGATTTACTTTAGACTGCTTTTGTTCATAACATTTGGACCCGAGAACTCCCTGCTAGATTATTACCATTGCCATGTTTAGATAGCTCATGTTACGAGCTTCGTTTTGATATGTAGTTCATTCGATTCCGATGCACGGTTTAGGAGAAACGACCGTTTCAAGTAACGGCGTTTCGCGAACGAAACTTTTCCCCTCGCCTTACTTTGAAACATAGGTTAAAGACCAAAAAAGGTTAATTAATGTATGAAACAATTATGGTAAGTGTGTTAGGCAGTTGGTAAGACACTCGCGAAAGAATCGCCTTAAAACTCGTAATGGTTAATTTATTAAAAATGGTGGAGCTGAGGGTACTCGAGTGACTTAAGAGAATCAATAAGCGCAAAACAAGCGTTAGAGTCTAAGTTAGTTAAAGTATAGATTTACAAGTGACTTTGGTTTAATTCCAACTTACTTGTTGTTTATAGGTTACCAGACTCGTCCCGAGCCTTTTATCACCCCCAGTCGCTCAGGCAAGTTTTCTACCCGTTATACTGTTGTTGTGATGTATATATGTATATGCATTATCTTGTGATAGATGCATATTGGTTAATTAGCAAATGTTGCGATATATTGAAGCATGCTGATATGGTATATATATGCATGCCTATTTCGTATTCTTGCCATATATATCTGTTGGTTCAGTTGATAATACCTATGCTAGAGAATAGCAGTAATTTGCATATACCCTTAGTATAGGGACCCAAAGGTGAAAACATTTTCTAAAACCGGGAGTCGAGGATCCCGAGTAAATTTTATATATATATATATATTTATATATATATATGGTTATAGTTTTCAAAACTATTAATCGAATAAGGTTTATTCGATAACTTTATTTTATGTTTGAATATTATTTCGAATATTCATTCGAGGGCTTATGACTCAGCTTTATATTATTTATTGAATATTATTTGAATATTCATTTGAGGATGTATGACTCCTTTATTTTATTTAATGAATATTATTTATAATATTCATTCGAGGTATTATGACTCCGCTTCTTATTTAATAATATTCTTTATTTTATTAAAGAATAATGTTTCGATAATCAAACTTATTTTCGATTATTCAAATAAAGATAGTACTTTCGTATAAGTATATCTCTGATTATTTAATACTCATTTCAAGTATAAGTCTTACAACTTCTACTTCAATTATTGTTATAAAGATTATTCTTTATGGGAATATTATTCAAATAATAATATTCAGATATTTCTAAATATATTGGGACTGATTTACTTCATTAAATCAGCATTACTCCAAACACTCTTTAAAGTGTTTTCGAGTCTTCAAAATGATTTTTAAAAGTTAGAGCGGATCCCAAAACTCATTTTTATATTTAAGATCTTCCTTTCAAAGGGGATTTAAATACTCGCTCAAAACCTGGGGGATCCAGCTCTGTGGTGCATTTTACATTCGCAACGTGGTTGCTGTTTTGAGAAAACAAATGAATTGATTACTTACCCAACGTTCGGGAAGTAAGCTCATCTAATTGAGTCGGCATAAGCGACAGGCCGGGGTACGGTCTATCAAAGTGTAAGTGGCTGGGTGGCAGTCCATCAACGCGTAAGAGGCCGGGTGGCGGTCCAGCACAAGATCCTTATGTGGCCAGGGTAATGACTGGTGGAGGATTCATCCATCTACTAGTAGAAAAGGTTACTTATTGGTATCTTTGCCTGATCAGCAAGATATCGGGTTTATGCCAAAATTCTTTTCCCTTCCAGAAATTTATTGGATGTTACAAACTCTATTCATACTTTACATAACAGAGGTTCCAGGAAATGTTTAAGAGATATATATGTGGATATATATCGGGACTAAATAAAGTATCTCGTAACTTTATTTCATTCAATAATATTTCAAAGATTGAATCTATTCAAGTCTTAACTTGTGGTCTCATCTATGGGATGAATTTTTTAAAAAAAAACATATAATACATTGAACAGTGGTAGTTCAAGTAGCCTTATAAATGATATAAGTATAATGAAGTATTTGGTAACTTCATCTTCCTTTAAGCTTATATCCAGTAAGTAATTATCTTACTTTTGATAAAGGTTTTCAGTAAGTTATCTATTAGATACTTGCATTATTGATTACACTATATATTATCTTGCGAGCTGTAAGGCTCACTCTTGCTTTATTTCTTCATCACACAACAACAGTTAGGAAAGATGGCCAGACTCCAGCAGACCCAGCGCAAGAGCGTGGGAAGCGCCCCGCGCCTTCTCGTTGAGATCATAGCTGCTATAGCTGCAGAGGTAGATCTATCTGTAGATCAGACCATCTACTTTTGAGAATCAATTATGTATAATTATAACTTGTGGCAGATAATGGCAATTAATTGTAAACTTATTAAGTAATCATTTTGGGTTGTAATAACTTTTAAATTGTGGATTCAAAGACTTGTACTTATTGTAATTTCATCTCTGAGACTATAACGGGTTGTGGTGTGTGTTAGTGTGGGGTCACAGCATAAGGTTATTTATTATTAATTAAGTGAAGTGATATTGTGGAGAGAAAGACCGTGACGACCCGGATCCCCGACCCCGGATCTGGGGGTGTTACAGTCTGCATGGACTATCGGAAGCTGAACAAAGCTACTAGGAAGGACCACTTTCCATAGCCCTTCATTGATCAGATGCTTGACAGGTTGGCCGGTCATGAGTATTACTGTCTTCTGGATGGCTATTCGGGTTACAATCAGATTTGTATCGCTCCAGAAGATCAGGAGAAGACTACCTTCACTTGTCCATTTCATACTTTCGCCTTTAGACGAGTTTCTTTTGGTCTGTGTGGTGCACCAGCCACATTTCAGAGATGTATGATGGCCATCTTTTCTGACATGATTGGCCAGATTGTGGAGGAGTTCAAGGACGACTTCTCAGTCTTTGGCGATTCTTTTGATGAATGTTTGTAGAATCTGGGACACGTTCTCAAGAGGTGTGTTGAGACCAATTTGGTTCTCAATTGGGAGAAATGTCATTTTATGGTGCGTCAGCGCATTATTCTCAGGCACAAGGTTTCTAATAAAGGCCTAGAGGTGGACAAGGCCAAGGTGGGGGTCATTGAGAATCTTCCTCCACCAATTTCTTTTAAGGGAATTCACAGTTTTATTGGTCATGCGGGTTTCTATGGGCGTTTCATCAAGGACTTCTCGAAAATTTCAAAACCTTTGTACAGTCTGTTAGAGAAAGATGTTCCTTTTAAATTCGATGACGAGTGCCTTGCAGCTTTTGAGACATTGAAGAAGAGTTTAATCATGGCACCTGTCATAACTGAACCTGATTGGAATGAGCCTTTTGAGATGATGTGCGATGCAAGCGACTATGCAGTTGGAGCAGTTCTTGGGCAGAGGAAGAACAACATATTTCATGTAGTCTACTATGCTAGTAAGACTCTAAATGGTGCTCAACTGAATTACACTACTACGAAGAAAGAACTTTTGGCTATTATCTATGGTTTTGAGAAATTTTGATCTTACCAACTTGGGACTAAGGTGACAGTTTTCAGTGATCACGCGCGATTCGATATCTCGTCTCAAAGAAGGACTCGGAGCCTAGATTGATTCGATGGGTTCTTTTGCTCCAAGAATTTGAACTAGAGATCAAGGACAAAAAAGGAACTGAAAATCAAGTTGCTGATCATCTCTCGCGTTTAGAGAATCCTAATGCTACTTCATTGGACAAGATATTGATAAATGAGTCTTTTCCCGACGAGCAGCTGTTTGGAGTGCAAGAAGAAGAATCGTGGTTTGCAGACATTGCGAACTATCTTGTGAGTAATATCATGCCTCCTGACTTATCTTATGCTTAAAGGAAGAAGTTTCTTCATGAAGTGAAGTGGTATATGTGGGATGAGCAGTTTCTTTTTTGCCAAGGAACTGACCAAATTATTAGGAGATGTATTCCTTACAGCGAAAGGGGGGGGTATCTTGCGAGATTGCCACTCAACGGTTTATGGAGGACATTATGGTGGAGAAAAGACAGTAGCTCGTGTTCTTCAAGTTGGTTTCTTTTGGCCAATATTGTTTAAAGATGCTCATCAGTTTGTTTTGAAATGTGATCGATGTCAACGTGTGGGTAATATGTCTAAAAGGGATGAGATGCTTAATGTGCTTCTCGAGGTTGAGGTCTTCGATGTATGGGGAATTGACTTCATGGGGCCATTTTTCTCGTCTCGTAAGAATCAGTACATCTTGTTGGCAGTTGATTATGTGTCGAAATGGGTTGAAGTTAAGGCGTTTCCAACAAACGATGTGAAAGTGGTGTTGAATTTTCTGCACAAGCAGATATTCATAAAGTTTGGAACTCCAAGAGTCATAATCAGTGATGAGGGGTCGTATTTTTGCAATTTTGCAAGTTCACTGCCATGATGAAAAGGTATAATGTGAATCATCGCATCACTACGGCTTATCATTCTCAGACAAATGGTCAGGCTGAGGTATCTAACAGAGAGATCAAGCGCATTTTGGAGAAAGTGGTATGTCCATCAAGGAATGATTGGTCTTTGAAGCTTGATGAAGCTGTTTGGGCGTATAGAATAACATATAAGACTCCATTGGGAATGTCACTATTTCAGTTGGTTTATGGTAAGGGGTGTCATTTGCCTGTGAAGCTCGAGCATAAAGCATATTGGGCTTTGAAGAAATTGAATCTGGACTTGGATGTGGCTGGAAAGAAGAGGATGCTTTAGTTGAATGAACATGACGAGTTTCGACTTCAAACTTATGAGAACAACAAGATGTATAAGGAGAAAGTCAAGAGGTGGCACGATCGGGGTCTAGTGCTCAAGAAATTTGTGTCAGGGCAACAAGTTCTTTTATTCAACTCTCATCTCCATCTTTTTCCTGGAAAGTTGAAGTCAAGATGGTCAGGGCCCTTCATAATCAAAACTGTGTTTCCACATGGAGCGGTGGAAATTTTTGAGAATGATTTGGGCCAAGTATTTAAGGTAAATGGTAAACGGTTGAAGCATTATTATGGTGACACGGCAAACCGCGAGGTGGTTAGTGCCGTCTTATTGTCTACTTGATCTCGAGATTCTACGTCGAGCTAGCGACGTAAAAGAAGCGCTTCTTGGGAGGCAACCCAAGTTTGTTGTACATTAGTAAGTAGAGGAAGCAAGAAGAAAAGAGAAAATCACAAAAAAAAATCAAAAAAATGGAAAAATTCAGGTCTGACTACAGAAGCCTAGCGCGCCCGCGCTGTCCCAGAGCGCGCCCGCGCCATTTACAAAGAAACACCGCGCGCCCGCGCTGTTACAGCGCGCGACCGTGCCGATTTGGCAGAAGTAGCGCGCGCCCGCGCTGTCCCAGCGCGCGCCCTCGCCGTGTCCCGACTCAGGAAAAAAATAAAAGGCAGTTAAAGGGGGGAAAACGGGAATTTTGTCCCAAAATTAATTCCCAACCGAATTTACTCCCCCACATCCCATAATTCCCTCAATAAATCAACCTCATTACTACCATTATTTTCATAATCAAATCTCACTTCTATTCTATATCTAATTCTCTTTCACCACCTATATATACATACACCCCATACACAAACTTCTTCACAAATTCACAAACTCTCAAACACAAATTATCTCTCAAACACAACTCTTATTCTCTCTAATCAATTTTCATGGCACCCAAGAGACAAAGAATTCAAGTCGAGCAGCGCCACCGATTCTTCAACTTCGAGTGGTGTGAGGCCCGGGTTTTCTACTCCCGAGGCTGAGGAGGAGTACACAAGGCTTCTCGCAAAGCCTATTGCTAAGGAGAGAGGTTTTCTACCATCTTGGAACGATGGTAAGCTTTTGGAGATGATCTTGGAGATGGGATGGATTCGTTTTTGTGAGGCACCAGCTACTGTGCCTATGATTGTGGTTCGCGAGTTCTATGCGAATGTCAAGGCCGAGAAGAATGGCTTCACTATGGTGCGAGGGCGGACGGTGGATTATAGTGTAGAGGCTATCAGGACTGTGATTGAGCAGCCCTCGAGGAAGGTACGGCAGGATACTTGGAACGATAAGACTCCAGAGGATTTTGATCTGGATCTTATTGTTGCTACTCTGTGCCGACCCGACACACATTGAAAGATCAAGAGGAGCACAGTCGCCAAGTATTCTATGTTCCCGGCGTCCGGCATGAACATGTTTTCCCGTGCATGAAACGCTTTTATATGTGCTAATATCATGCCATCTTCGCATGTGCATGAGGTTACTGTAGAACGTGCACGTCTACTATGGGGCATTCTGCAGGGTGATTAAATAGATTTGGGGATGGTGATATACCAAGGGATTCTGAGGTTCTTGAAGGGGAGCACTACGGGGTCTATTCTGTATGCGTCCGTGGTGACAAAGTTATGCGTGGCAGTTGGTGTGCATTGTCCCGCACATGAGCAGTTGCAGATTCTGAGTGCAGCGATCGATAACACTACTTTGGCTAAGATGCAGGAATGGGATGGAGGCAAGCACGATCTGAAGGGGCCTGGGTATTCTTTTGACCACCTACCTAGTGGGAGGCCCGCTGCTGGTCAGGAGAGCAGAACTGCATGGAGATCTCAGTTAGGAGATGAAGGAGGACCATCGCAGCAGCAACAGGAGGCAGCAGGAGCAGACATGGGAGCTGGTTTGAGCTCGACGCAGTATAGGCGTCTTGCGAGGAGGATGGATGCGATGCACGACATTCATAGTCGTTTTGCACAGGATCTCACCCAGTCACTTGGGACTATATTTAGAGCCACCGGAGTTGACATTCAATGGCCAGTTTTTGGTGAGGATTCCGTGTATCCGCCTCTTGACACACCTGACACTCCACCCCTTGAGGGTGAGGATTCTGATTCAGAGTAGGTATGCCTGATTCCTTACTATTACCTTCACTGAGGACAGTGAAAATTTTAAGTTTGGGGGTGGTAGTTGAAGGAATATGTTTGTGTGAGTCTCATATAGTTGTATGTTCATGATAGTTTAGTTCATATAGTTTGCATATTTTGCCATGTAGTTTTTTTTTATTTTGGTAGTTTTATGATCATTTGTTCATGTAGTTTCATGCATTTGCATTTTAACATGATCCCTTAGATAATTTTCCCGATTGACTTGTGATATTGATACTAGTGTAGTGATGTCGTATTTAGTGATGTTGATTTGCATGCTAGAGACACTTGTATTTCACTAAGTCTTATAGGTTGCTAGAGTGCTAGATCATGATCATGGTTTATTTGATTTGTCGAGGTTTAATCGGTTTATATTTAGAATTTAGGGTATTCTCTTAATAATAAAAAACATGGATATTTAAAAATTAGAGAAATTGGATTTCATTGCTAGTTGTGTGGCTAGGTGTCAAATGGCTAGTAGCCGGCTCATATTTTAATGAGTAATCTAGGGTTGAATGAGATGGAGCGAAATGCACTCATTCAGAAATTGCTAAAAAAAAAGAGTAAGTGTTATGCATAATTGATCACGAGTGGGCTCTTTAGTACCTGGGTTATTAAGTTTTTAGGGGACTTTGTGCCTAGTGACATAAGGCTTTTATGGTTTGGGATCCGCTAACCTAACGCTCGCTACATGGGTGCTATTGTATAAGTCTTTTATGGACCTAACTCATTGCACGATCAAATAAGCATACTTGTGTTGTTTTGTTGTGAATAAAAGCATGAATTTATATAAAACTCCAATATAAGAATTGAAGTGTTATAAGTTATTTTTAGTCTAGCTTTTTATTTTATTTATAACCTTGCGATTTCCTTGATGAGTAGCGAGTCATGATTATTGATCTAGTTGCGATAGTATATCCGCAAGCATCTTCAAACACGCACGTCTCTAGTTTGTAATTTGATTTGTATGATTTGATTGATCTTCATGCGAATACCTGCATTTGTTGATATGTTTCTTGTTGGTTGGTTGAGTTATTCTATTGGGGATCGTTGCATTCATATAGTTGCATTCATGCATTTTTGTTTCTCGTTCGTTGAGTCTGTTTATGATTGACGACAAGCATCGATTCAAGTTTGGGGGTATGTTGAGTGGCATTTATGACACTTTATTATGCTCTAATAAGCTTTGAATTGATGCATTTGTACTCAAGTTGTTATGTGTTTTAATGTGTTTTCTAGTATTTTTACATTTCAGGCACTATTCAGGTAATCAGGTGAATTAGCATTGTTTTGGTGCTAATTTGGTGTCCAGGTGGTGTTGGAATAACAGCTTGTGGAAAGCCGGCTCGAAGCAGCAAGATTTAAGAAGAAATCTGAGTTTCTCCCAGAAGGATGGCGCGCCCACGCTGTCATAGCGCGCGCCCGCGCCGAGGCCGAATTTCAGAATCCTGTTTCAACTATAATTCTAAAAGGGAAGGCTTCCAGATTGTTGAGGGCTGCTATATAAATAAATTTAGGTCATTTTTCATTATATATCAAGTCAGAGACGGACCACAGCGCAAGGAGAAGACGACAAGAGACCTTTAGCACAATTCAACAAAGGAGAAGACGATCTAGTTTATGCTTGTGAATCTTTGTTTTGATTTGTAATTTGGATGTTGGTTTCTTGTTTTGCTGAACCTATACTCTTGTTTGTACTTGGTTTTATTTATTCGTATAAAGACTACGTTTGCCATATCATGTTTTCATCGGAACCCGCGTTGATGATGAGTCCGATTATGGGCTAATCGTTATCGTGGGGTTCTAGCGGATTTATTTATGGATTTCTTTAGTTAAATTGTTTGATGCCTTAGTATGTGGTGATTGTATGATATCCTAGCATTGGTTGTGCGTATTCGTCTTATGAGCGTCGCGAACTTATAAGTTAGTGTGTTAATTCTTAATGAAGCGAAAGTGAATTTAAGGTTTTAGAACTTGCCATGCTAGCATAGGTTCATGTATTTATTATGCATGATTCGTAGGTAATTTCAAGCATCTTACTTGCCCTATGTAATCAAAATAGATAACTTGTGCTTAAACCGTTATGTTGTCAAATTCTATAGACATATAGGGTCTCAATATAATTGGTGCCTATTCAACTTTTATCTCTTTTGTGGATGTCTGGTAGAATGGTACTCGTGCAACGAAAGTTGACGTTTATCAGTTTCGTGTTATCTGATTAGTGTCATCACCATTGCATGCTAAGGTTAAGAATAATAAAGCTATTGAATGAAGTATTTAATGAAGTTAGAATCTCATGTGTGTCATATATATCAATTCAATCAATCTTATTCTCGTAGTTATAATTATTAGCGTAATTCTTAGTTATAAACAATCTCAACTTGTTATTTGTCTTAGCATTGAGCGATAACCATACATTATTGCTTAAGTGCATAAATTAGATAGTTAACCAATACAGTCTCTGTGGGAATGAACTAGAAAATATTATATACTACTTGTGAACTCGTATACTTGCGTGTATTATTAGCGCGTGTTTAGCGGCTAACAGCTTCCATGATTTATAATCACCAAAGCCTTGAAGCTTTGTGACACTAATCGACAAAGGGTTAACAGAGGGATATAGAAAAATGAATTATGCATATCTGAGAACGAAAACTTACTCCTAGTTGCCATGACTGCACACTATAACAACACGGTGTTCTTTTAAACAAAACTGCAACACAAGGATACAACTTTGAGTTTTAGACAAGAAACACTGGAAAACACCACACGCACAAAGAGATACAGCTCAAGCAATTCACTCTTCACATACTATTCTTCACCAACAACTATGATACCATAATACTTTTATGAGAATAATAGCAAAATAAAGAACAAAAAACACTAGAATTGTAGGGCACAAAAGACAGTCTCAAGATTAGATCTAAAAACTCTATTGAATAACCTTCTATCCTTCCGGTCTTATATCACCACTAAAGGATGATATTTTAGTATATGTTACTTAGTCTTCAAGACTAGTGTAAAAACCCAAATTTTTGACATCGGTAAAAGACCTTATGAATAGTAACCTTGCAGTTTAATAAAAACTTTTGCGACCACACCATATACGAGTTTTTGATTTAAGATTCCGAGTTGATATTATGATTATACGTACCAAATGAGTGTATGTAAACGATGTTAGTTTTCAAAGAAAATGAACTTTGAAAAATGACCATAATTATGAATCATCAAGGATTACGAGGATCTCAATATAATTATGAATTTAAAACCCTACGGATTTATTTCCAAGGACGATACTTCAAAACATGAGGAATAAATATGAAAGGATTTACGTCGCGAACCATTTGCGAGGAAGTATTATGAAAACGTTTAAGCGACCGAGCGAACGCGTAAACGATTAAATAAACGTAACGCACTAACTAACCATGGTAGGAAAGTAACCATGGTTAATTTATCAAATAGTGAGCTAAGGTGTAGGATGATCAACCAAGGCTACCAAATAGTGAGCTAGAGAGCTAAAAAGTGGCTTAGCTTGTAATCTACCAAAGGCTGGCTAGTTTTTGTCTAAGATTTGCCATCATAAATCAAATCCTAGGATATAAACTAGAGAATAAAAATCAATACAAGATACCACTTGCATTATTTCCAAGAAGCAACCAAGAAGCAAGCATAAAAACTCTCCTTCTCTCCCCAAAAACCTCCCATTAGGCCCTTCTTCTTAAAACCAAGAAATCAAAACTAAAACTTCAAGCTCTAGCCATGGATAAATCCTCCCATTAATTCTCAAGCTTTCTATCAACCAAAATAAGGTAAGATAAATCTTTTAGATCTTTTTATCAAGGTTTGATGGGTGAAATAAAATCAAGAAAGTTGATAATGAATAGTGTGAATAGTAACTCTTCTTTGGTTTCTTGATTTCAATGGTGGATTTAGGTTCCAAAAACTATACTAAGCACTCTCAAGACTTCACCATCATCAAGAACACATTTCAAGATCTCAATAAATGTAAAAATCTTTGACCCAACTCTATTTAAGATTCAATTTCAAGATCCTTTTAGTATGTAGTTGTAAACCTAGTTTTAGTGGTGGTATTGTTGAAATCTTGATGTTTAGCTAAGTAGATTTAAGGTTGATTGTTGTTGCCTCAAAAACATGATGTTCTTGAGAGGATTTAGTATTTTGATGATGATATGTTGATTGGTGGTGGTAGTACAAAGATCTAAGGCGTAAACGAAACTCCGATCGTAAACGTAATCTCGTTAAAACGAACAAAACGTAACTTTAAGTTTCTGCAGAAAGTCCCGAAGATGTAAACTATAGTTTCTTCAAAAATAACCCTTTATTATGATATAAAATGTTACAAGGATTGTTTAGGCTCTTGAATCGCTTGATTCCGATTTACGGATCAAAAGTTATGGCCGTTTTACTAAAAGTGATTTACGCGACAAAAACTGCTACGAATTATGAACTTTGAAAATATAAAGGATCAACTTAAAAATATTCATAAATCACGAAAATTTTACAGAGAGTAGTAAATTGAGTTTCCTAATGTCCATAAAGATTTCAAGCGAAAATAATGCTTTTTCAATTTTATAAAAATATCGGAGCCGAGACCGCGCGATTAGAAACCGTAGAATCCATAAGCGGAGCCGACGACGAAAATGAAAATGGACTTAAGATACTTTGAAAAAGGAAGTGACCATAATGTGAATAAGGACTTAAAGAAATAATAAGGGTAATATAAGTTGAGAAGGTACATAATGATTAGCGCATGAGTGCGGATAGCCGTAAATTAGAACGGGACCTAACAAAGCGACTTGTGTTATGATTATAGATTTCCGAGCGGAACCTAGAGCATACTCCACCTCAAGATACCCAGGCAAGTTTTCCAACCCTACCTTTTAAGAACTGTTGTGTTGTGAATATTTTACAAAACTGTGATATATGCATGAGATTGCTTTAAACCGTTTTACGAAGTTTGAGAGGTTTTACATTACTCAATTGTTAATAATTTCTGGTATATGTTCATACCGAGTTCGAAATGTTATATTTAGACCGAGAGTCGGTCGGTGTAAGCTTATAAAAACCCGGAGGTATCTCGGAGGAGTTTATGATTGAGAACGTTAATGCTAGCGAGTAGCGTGGCGTGTATATATTTTAGACCGAGTATCGGTCAGTAAAATTTGATGAAAACTGGAAGTATTCCGGAGGTGTTTTAATTGTAATATTAACGCTATAATATAGCGTAATGTATAAGTCGTAAGACCAATAGTCGATAAACCCGGAAATCGTCCCGGTGATATTATAGGACGATTAAAAGTACATAGTAGCATTTTAAAATGACACAACGTCCACTTACAAAATACTAAACACCTCGAACTTTTATTAAAACGATTTTCAAAGATCGTATTCCCTCAACTATACTTTATCGTTCGAATAATAAATATCTATTTACTATTCATTTATTATGGGAGAAGTATTCTCCAGTGAATATTTATTTCAGACTCGATTAAATATTAAAGATTGTTATATTACTTAAACATAAATTAGTTGAGGAATATTATTTCAAATATTCTTTTAAAAAAATAATTATTCGAGATTTAATTATTCAACGATTAATATCTGATTATTAAGCATTTGTTATTTAATTGGTTTATCTATGATTTAAAAATCATAGAACCGGAATTAAAATACTTTCTGATTTTCGGAGAATCATTCGAATAAATTTCAGAATGTCGAAGAATATTATCTCGACTTATTTTAAATATTTTGAATATAGCTTCAAAAGAAACTCCCCCTTATCTAATTATCTGTTGACAACGGTCAACTCACATCCTTAGTACTTCCTCCGAAAATTCTCGGAAGTACATATATATACGTACATATCCAAGTGTACCTATCAACAAGCACTATGCTTGGGGAATAATATGAGTTCCATATATATGATGGGATTCTTACAAGGACAAGGAGGGGTAGACTCCAGTACTTCGTGGACTGGGGAGACTACCAATTTACTACCACATGAGAAAGTATTTTATATACTGATGAACATGTGGAGTATGCGTACCTGAGAGGGACGTAAAATCGTGTCTTGAGAGAGATAGACGCGAAGTGTGTACCTGAGAGGGACGGACACAGAAAAGGCCCGAATGTGGCCGGGGTGATAACCGATAATAAAAGGAAACCGTCCATCTACATGTAGAAAATGTTACTTTTATCGTAGTACGACTGATCATCGTATGCGGTGGTTCCAGCGAATGTCCTATTCTTCCAATTGGAATTGTGATGCAATACCGTAACCCAAGCCTAGGTGCTGGGTTTACCATTAATGTATTCGCAGGATAATAAAATCCACTAAAGAATTGTTTTCATGAGAAGGTGTGTGTCACCAAGGAAAACTATTTTTGAATAAAACGTAATTATCATATATGATGTTTTACATGAGTTTATAATACAGTCATTTTTCACACTATACATTATTATGCTGGGCATTATAGCTCACACTTGTTTTCTTTTAAATGATACACCACAACAGATAACCAGTATGCCGATGTGGGACTTAGTCGCTTGCAGTCATGGGGAGAATCCATGGCAGCTTTGTCTCAGGTGTGCCAGAGTATCAGATAGGTATAAGATATCAATCGTAATTATTGTAACTTCAAGTAGAGGTTATGAATAATTGTTTGAGATCCTGTAAAGTACATTTGAATTTTAATAACAGATGATACTTGTTGTACGTCGTTTCTAAGGCTATAACTTGTGAGTGTGCGAGATTGGGGGTCTGTGATATGGAATTATTGGATTATCGAGTTAATGCAGGTTACACTTGAAGGATTGCGTGACGACCCAGGTTCCTGAACCCGGATTTGGGGGCGTTACAACTAGAGCGGGCAATTTGGTACACGACACGAAACGACACGAAAAATACGGATATGAGTTTTAATTTTTAGTACGCGAAACACGAATGTACACGAACACGAAATTACAAGATAGATTTAGTGTCAGATATGGGTTTCAATTTAGGCACACGAAAGTACACGAAATTACACGAGATAAATATATTTATAAATTAATATATATAACACATGCATATATTTATGTATATAATATAAATATTTACAATTTTTTATAGAATACTATGTAAAAATATATATATATTTATATATACACTCTCCATATTTCATTAAATTATACATTAATGTAGATTTTTTTTATATATTATATGTATATATTTTATTAATATTTTCTTTAATATATACGAAAAGTATACTGAAAGTACACGGCACGATTCGAATCGGATATTAGTTTCACATATGGGTACACGAAATCATTTCGGGTCGGATATGAGTTTCATGTTTACGTACACGAAACACGAAATTACACGACACGAAAATACACGACACGAAAGTACACGACACGAAAGTACACGACACGAACCGATTGTCCGCTCTGTTCAAGACTAAATTAGTTAAAGACACGCATGCCCTTTAGGCTTATTACAGTAAAAATGTTATGGAAAAGCAAGTAAAGAAGACAAAAGATGGTTACTGTGGATCCAGACAATTAGCCGGAGGTTTATTATTACGGGCATTTCCGTGCTACTTATCCTTGCTTGCCGAAACTTCATAATCACGGTACACTGGCAAATCAAATCTGAATATTACAATGGAAATTTTACATCAATAATCTAGAGGTAGCTGTCTGCTAGTATAATTTATTTCCTGACGTGACTGTATGACATTTTTAAGAAACTTTGTTAATTCACAGATTCAAATGGATAATCAGTGGCAATTAGAAAAAGGTTATTCTTTCTCTTGCTAGTAGCTGCATTCGTCTCATCCATGTCTAAATCTTCCGGCTTCATATCATTCGGCAGCTTCCAATCGAAAGAATAAACTAATTGAGCTAGCGGAAGCTCTACAGTAGCTACCCCGAACGAGATTCCAGCACACATTCTCCGACCAGCGCCAAACGGAATGAACTCGTAATTAGCCCCGCAATAATCTACTGAACTATTCTCGAATCTCTCCGGTATAAAACTTTCAGCATCAGCCCAATATTCGGGATCTCTTCCGATTGCCCACGCATTTACGATGACCTTGGTTCCTACAGGAATAGTGTATCCATCAATCTCACACTCTTTTCGACATTCTCTTGGCAGCAACAATGGAACTGGTGCATGTAAACGTAATGCCTCTTTGACCACAAGTTTTAAGTAACTCATTCTTGGTATATCTGTTTCTTCTATTCTTTCTTTTCCATTCCCTACTTGTCTCACTTCCGCTTGCAACTTCTTCATTACCTTCGGGTTTCTCATCAATTCGGACATTGTCCATTCAAGTACTGCTGAAGATGTGTCGGTTCCAGCCGTAAACATATCCTGCAATTAGATTAAAATGTTAATACATTAATAAATGACATATAATCTAAAGATGTAAATTGGAACAATTTAGGATGAAAGTAAGGTAGCGTAAACTTACTAAAACAAGGCCTTGAATGTCACCAGATGAAATGGGAAATTCGAGGCGCTGGCTCTGATTAATTCTCAAAAGAACATCCACCAAATCTTCCTCTTCAGCAACAACTTCAGATCCTTCTTTCCTGTTACTCAACTTTTGTTCATGCTCCTTAATAATGCTATCAAAGATAACATCAAGCTTTCGCCTTATCCTCTTCAAAGCAGGCTTCATCCCAGTAATAAGAGGAAGAAATTTTACAGAACGAAACATATCAGCCATGAAAAACCCGGAACCCAAATGTGCTATCTCTTCAACACATTCTACAAGCTCATCTTGGTACTTGCACTTCTCTCCAATTGTAGACCTACACGTTATGGCATTGGCCAATTTCGAAACCAGGTCACTAACATTAACTGGTGATTCTGAGGACGATTTGACGGATTGATGGAGCTGCCATGTCTCATCCTGCCGAATAGAACGAAAAGACTTTACTTTGTTGGTACTTAAAAGTTCCAATGTACAAATTTTTCGCATTTGTCTCCAGTAATCACCATACAGAGCCAAGACAATGTCACGACAATTCGCCAAAATAATAGTGCCTAGAATCAATTCAGGCCTATCGGCGCATGCAAGATCATTCGTTTTCAGTACTTCTTTCGCAACTCTTGGATTCGAAATAACAACTGCCGAAATTTCACCCAGCTGTAGGTGCATGAGAGGTCCACTTTTTTCTGCCAATTCTCGAAGAGCAAGATGCGGAATTTTTCCAGCAACTTGGTGGATATTTCCTATAACTGGTAGTTTCCATGGTCCTGGAGGAAGATTCGATTTCGATTTTCGATTCGACTTTTTTAATAAAGAGACGAAAAACAGGACAGCAATCAGAAAAGATAAGACAGAGAAGGGGGAAGGGAATTCCATTACTAGATATTTCAGATGATGAAGAAAAAGAAGATGGTATGGTGAAGTGTGAATGTTGCTGTTGAGTGTGAAGTGAAATCTTATATAGAGCTCGAGGTGTTTTATGGCTAACGTATCTGAATATTATTTTAATTGTATAAGACTTGGAGGGAACTTCCAGGGTAATTGTTTATTAGCATGCAAAATGCGCATCTTTAATCAATATTAATAAATAGACACACATATTGACTAAGCATGCCAAAGATCAAGATTTGAATCTTTGTTGGTGGGGATAGTCAAATTTGGCTAGTTAAAGAAAAAGACAGCTGGTGGGTAGTCCTATATTTAAATTTTGGATCATGACAATTTGGAAATGTATCAAGTCAATCGAAGACATTGCACTTGCACATAATACATACTCCGTCCAACTTAACATGGAGTGATTGGTTGTAGGCTATCACATATTAAGTAATTTGTAATTAATAAAATAATAAAATTTTTAAAATAATATTTTTTTCCGGTCCCAATATAGTGAAGAAATGTATATTAGCTTACAATCATTAAAATAATAAATTCGTTAAAATAATTTTTTCCTTATTCTCGAGCACGTAGGCTTAGCTGTACAAGACTTACACCAATATAAAGTTAGCATGTGATAATATATGTATATCAGCTTATACATTTCTCAGTCAAAAAAAAACTTATACATTTCATTTATTTTGTAAATTAAAGGAAGATGTAACGTGTATAAATTGAGTTACAAATTTTTGACAAAAAAATTATAAAAAAATTATGTTTTGTGAGCTTATTTGAATATGAGTTGAACTCTTTTTGAAAGCAATAACATGTTTAGAAAAAAAAAGTGATCAATAAAATGAAACAGATTAAATATTTAATTACATTATTTAACCTACGGTGGTAGGAAAAAAGAGCCTAATTTTATTAACTTTTTGACTAAATTATTTACCGCTAATAACTACGAAACACAAACCTGTGCACCACGAAAGATACGTGAGATTTTCGGCGTAATGCTAAGTGAAATGAAATTCTGATTTGCAGTGACCTGAGAGCTTAAGACTAGCAGTCCCCGCTGACAAAATTAAAACAGAAAACACGTTTGCCTTGTTGTAAACACCCGCGTCCAATTATGGGCTCACCTTACCGAAATTATTAGCCAACACACGACATTTGAGTGTATGTCATATTGTCACGTATGATTAACACAATCCACTTGATACGCATCGATGGGCGATGGCCATGGCCCATGCCATGCTTAGCTGGGTCCCATGTGGATAAGTTCATGACGGGATCTGGCTACTTGTGCGGTCTCTGTATGCCAGGCCGGGCCGTACACGGGTTGGGCACTCGAAGTGCTAACACTGAACCAGTTTGTTGAAAACCAGGCTCGGGTTCGGGTCGGACTTGAACCGTAGAAACCGAAATCGTAACGGGAACAAGAGAATAACGGGTCGTGCGGGGTTGTTTGGTTAACCCGCGTGCCTCTGTGCGTGCTTTGCACCGCCATTCTCCATTCTGCCAATTATTACTTTGATATAATATATTATAACTATTATTATATTTTTAATGCAGTCAAGTGGCAGGAGTAGTGTAGCTGTGTAGGTACATAGCAAATAATTAAGTTACAGTAGTTGTTTCTTACTTTGTTTTTTTTAATCTTTCCGTTAAATAATATATATCATATTTCATAATTACTTCGATTTTCTTATTTGGTTAAATAATAATTTTATTATTTTAATTTTTTTGGTTGAAAGAGGACGACACCTCATATAAATTTTATTAATTTAAAAATATTACAAATGATATAAGTGGAATCCTCTTTGAAAAAACGGAACAAACTGTATCAAATATTAAAAAATTACAAATTAAGAAAACAAAAAAATATTAATAAAAATTACATTAACTATTTTGTTTTAGAGTTGTTCACTAGTTGAGGTTCCCGATTCGGATGAACTATCCATTATCATCCATGGTTCGTCTTCATCGTCGGAATCTTCTTTCCTTCCTTGTGGTCTCTTTTCGGCTTGATCCCAATTTTTTTTGCAAACTAAAATTTTTAGAACGTCTGGCGCAAAACTCGATCTCTTCTTATAACACTCTTCTACCTGAACTAAAAGCGGACTCGGGTGCAATTGTAGAAGTCGGGATAACTAAAATATTCTTTGCAATTTTTGCTACAATCAGAAATTGTAACTCATGATTCTTCCACTATGTTAGTATATCAAAATCATCATTTAACTCATAATTATATGGAAAAAAATCGTTAATCATACTAGTGGCAGAAGCAGGTACGGGAGATGAAGTGGAAATTCTACATTTTTATTTTTTAGTTAGTATAGATGAAATAGTACTACTAAACCTACTAGAAGTACCACTACTCTTCGGTGGTACAGTACTTTAACTTTTTGGAGCATACATTTCTATAAGACGCAACAACAAATTTAAACAATTATTTACGTATAAAACATGATCATATAAAATTCCTAACACCGCATAATAATGTTCTGACATGTTTTCTAAACCTTCCTTTCTAAAATCGGGATTAAGAAGACGTGAAATACCATAAATATAAGAAAATTCGGTAAAGTATTTTATCCATTTAATTTTCATATCCTTAATAACATCACTAAAATTATCATGTTCTTCGTATTCCTTTAAAGTAGTAACAATACTAACACACTCAATGATACAATGGTGTACATTTGGTTCATAAACATAAGAAAAAACTTTAGTAGCATGCGCAAAACAGTATAGTATGTCATGTACTGTAGATGTTAATTCCCAATCATGCTCGGTAAGAATTCCTCCTTCGTATTGATGAATTGAATCATCGTTATATAAGGTGGTAATAAAGGGCTTATATTTAATTGCTTCAACAGTGGTTTATAAGTCGAACTCCATCTTGTAGCACAATCGATACCCCATTTTTTCGGCCTTAGTCCATTTTCTTTACACAATTTCTTATACTTAGACCTATATTTACCCGCCAAACATAGATACTTAATTACATTCCTAATAGGTTCTAATAAATTAGTTATTTGTGAAATTTCTTTTTGAGCCGTTAAGTTTATTATGCGAGTACAACATCTAATGTGTAAAAATACTCCATCTAAAACTATAGGAATTTCGGTCCTAATATAATTAATACATTTGTTATTATTAGCAGCATTATCTAAGAAAATGTGAATACCTTGTTAAGCAATGATATTGAGTTATTATGTCTCGTTTTAGTGTGTTCCTAGGAATTTTTCTAATTGCCGGATTTATCGTAGTTTTCATCATGTACTCTAAATTATCACTCTCACCGTGAGAAAATGGTAACTCGTCTAGTGTAACATAAGTAGCAAAACTTATTATCGTCATATATCTACTATAGGAAAAAAGGCATACCTCCACCTCCCGTTGATGTCATAAAAACCACCGGGTTGTGTTTGTTGTGGACCTCTTCGTGCTTCTCCTCTTTCGTGACTCGCCTTCGTAATAGAGTGAATATTCTCCAAGTGCCGACTTAGTATTCTCGTGTCGGTCCCTCTAGCGTAATTAAATGGTGGATGTGGTCTACCACTTTGTACACAAATCAAACAATGAACTTTAAATCTATTCGGATTATCCGGCAAATCTTCTTTCGAAAAATATGTCCACACATGTGATGATTGTCTCGAACTCGTAGCACCTGCACAAATTTACAAAATGAATAAAATTAGTTAACAGAAATTTACGAAATACAATCTAACGAATTACTAAAATTTTTACAAAACGAATTTTTAAAATTTACAAAACGAATTTTACTAACAAATTTACAAAATGAATTATAAATAGAATCTAACGAATTTTTAAAATTTACAAAATGAATATTTCTAACAAAAATAATTTTACAAAACAAATTTCTAAAATTTACAAAATGAATTTTACTAACAGAAATACTTATTTTACAAAAATAATTTTACATAAAATTAAATTACTAAAATTACTAAAAGTACAAAGCATTTAAAAATTAAAAATACCTTCTTCGGTATTAAAAGTGGATCCGGGTCGAGATGGGAGCATCGAAGCTGGGGTTGAATCTTGATAAGACGAACTCCCTCTTTCTTGTTCCATTTTTTTGATAAATTTGAAGTTGGGGTTGAATCTTCACTTGCACACTTGGAGATTGCAGTATGTCCTTGTTTTTGTGTGTCCAGCAACTTGCCAGGTGACACAATATAAGTAAGTGACAGTGTGTGTGAGTCACTGTGTGAGTGAATCAAAACAGTATATAAGTGGAGTAGGAATTACAGAGCTTAGAAACTCAGAAGTTAAAACAGAGAGAAATAGTAGAAATTTATAAGCGTGTGTATATCAATTGTATATGTATGTATATTTATAGGAGAATGAGGTTACCGTTGGGTTACTAACTGTAACGACTGGGAATTTTGCGATGTAATTAAGTGAATAAAGTATGATTTTGTGGTGTAATTATAAATTATGTGATTTAATAAAGGGATTAAATGATTATGTTAATTGTCCTTATTGTACATTAGTAACTGGGGGCGTAGAAAGATGCGTTCCAATTTAAATAGTCAGCTTAGGAGTTAAGCTGTGTTGTCGGGCCGTCGGGAAGAACGGAACCCGTCTTAAAAAAAGGGATTAAAGTATTTAAATGTGAACTATGTGCTATTGTGTGAAATGGAATGTCTAAGTGAGTATCATGTTCTAGTGTCGTGTCGGTTGGTAAACATAATTGTGAAGCGTAATTGAAACGCTTAGCGTCGGGCCGTCAAGCATAACACAAACTGTTACGCAAAAAGAAGAATAATAATAAAAAGGGAAATTTCCTGATTAGACATGAGTTTTGATGTATAAATATATGTGTTTGCTTGTCTGTATGCATGATTACGTGATTTGTTGATTTTTAAAAGGATTTAAGGGATTTATTTGATGTAAAAATAAGGTTTATTGAACCTTTATACATTTTTATAAAATTATTCGAGTAAGGTCAAGGTGTGAAATTCATTTGTTACCTTCAAAATAGTCCTAGAGACTTTTTAAAAATGATAGACAGATTTATTTCATGATCGTTGCATTTTAAAATGGTTTTATGGAGTTAAAATGCTATTTTCAGCATAATCTTGCAAACTCCGTATTTAATCAACCGTTCGCTCAAAAATTATTCTGAAAATATGGCCGAAAAGCTAATTTCGAGAACTATGCTCTAAAATTATTATTCGTTCCATTCTCATCTTTTCTGAGAGAGCTATTTCTTAATTAAATTCAATTTTAGATTGAAAATAAGAGAAAAGAGAAAAGAAAATTAAAAGTATGGTATAATGACCATACTACCCTTGCCATATTAATATATATACTACCTCCCCTCCCCTTTTTCTTTTCCTTCACCCGGCCTCACTCTCTCTCAACTTTCACATTCTCTCATCTCTCTCTTTCTCTCTCAAACTCTCCAAGCTCTCTCTCTCTCTTCTTTTCTTTCGGTATAACCCCATTCTCTCATTAATTTCTATGGAATCATTCATGAAACTTCATACTCATCCTAGATATATACTTTAAATCATTTGCATGTGTGTATTTGTACTTGCATGCGAGAGTGTGTGTGTGTGTGTGTGTTTGGGCTCGATGTTAAGCCGAGAGCCGAGTTGGTGCTTCCTTTTGAATGTTCGACTTGAGATTGTATAATTTCTGTGATGATTATACATTGCATGTGTGTGCTGTTATGTTTTTGGATTGAAATCGGAGGTCTTAATGTTGGAAACCCCCGAATGGGGGCACCACCGTGAAGCCACCACCACCGGTGATGAACTCCGATGAACCGATGGTGAGTCATGATGTGTAAACTGAACTCTAGAATGCATAAACTTGATTTTCTGTAGTTGCATGTGGTGTTTTTTTAAAACCGAATGGGTTTTTTATTCTAAAAGAAATTAAGTTGATTTTTGTTGATTAAAGTGATTGTGGATAATTGTTTTTAGAAAGTATGGAGTAATGAGATTATTTGATAGTTTGAAGAATCGAATTGATGCATGCATGTTATGATTTAGGTGAAATTCGAATGTTTGGATTTGTGTTAAGATATTTAGTTGGTATAAATGATAAAATGACTTGTGAATGATGTGTTATATAAATTTTTAGATGATTTTGGGATAGATTGAAGTGTGAAGTTGATTTGAATTATGCATGTTGATCTATGTGGTTAGGGCCGAATGATTGCCTTATGTCGAGAAAGAAATTAATCAAATAAACTTGCGTGATTTGAAATTGGTGTTGTATGGTCCATAATTGTCAAAATTAAGATGATACTTAAGCTTGTATGTGGATTTATAGTCATGCATGTAAAGATAAGTGAATGCATGTGTAATTTCTTGAAGTTATGTGATTTATGTGTGTGTTTTGGTTCGAATTAAATGATGAAAAAGGAAGGATTGAGTCGCCTTGATGTGAGGTCATATAATTGATATGATAACTCAAGTATAGAGTCTGAAATATAAGGACTAAATGTTATATGTTATATTTGTATCGTAATGCGTGATTTGAAGACTATTTGGTGAGAGTAAACGAGTTATGGTATAAGCGTGTTGTGTGATTATAATTGAGTATATATATATTCTTAGGGTATTGCGATTAAGGGAAATGTTAAGCTTTCGGAGCGTGAGGGCATTCAGGCTAGGAAAGGAAAAAGTATATTAGGTGGTAGTAATTCAACTTCTGTGAAACAGGAAAGCAAATTAAGACAAGTAACTCTACTTACTTGTGTAAATTGTTATAGAGAGGATATTGTTCATGCCATGTAGAGTATTAAACTTTTATAGCGATGTACCCCTGTTATTGATTCTTGAGATACCCTGTCATTGTCTTTGTGAACTTGTTATTGATACAATTATTGTTCAAACCCTATGGTAACCTTTTCTTATCCTGATCACCTGTTAATACCTTGAATTCTTGTAAACCCTATAAGAACCTTTGCGAATCCCTTGTGTAATAATCCTTCATTTCTTTATAATCTTATTCATGATGATCCTTAAAACTGCTATGATTCCCTAACTTGTGTACCTTGTGATCATTTGATCAAGATCCCTAGAATTGAACTTTGCTTATCCTTGATTCATTTCCCTATCTTTGAATTCTTGAAATTGAACTTAAGAATGAGTTTCGACTCGGAAGAGTCTGAATGATTTCATATTCTCGGTAATGATAAAATGAATTTAGTAAAACCTTTCTTTTCCAACACAAGGTTTTCCAAACCAATTCCTGATGGATTGGATTGAGACGTAAGAGACTAGTGGGACTAGTCCAGTCATATAAAGAGGCTAGCGGGGCTAGTCCAGTTTAAGGCTGAAATTATGCCATAGGTACCTTAAAGACCAGATGGAGGTCGGTACGGGCTGATCACCCATATTATTATGAATTGAAAGTTGAAGTAGTCCAATCAAGGGTTCCATAATTATTTAAAGATGAATTGAATTTTTATTCATTGTTTGTTTCTTTGAAAATGAAATGGCTTATACTATTTTGAAAAGAGATGATCATGATATTGATTAGCTTACAGCTTGTGAACCCTGACTTTTATTCTGATGATATTATCAATTGTATAACTGATTTCTAATGATGAAAATATTATCGCTTTCCATTTGATAGATCATTTGAGATCTTGTTATTGATTTGTGATAATGTCGGCTTTCACCCTATCTTGAGCCTTGTTTCCTAGAAATCCCAAAGCTTTACTTCATAACCCTTTCATAGCCCAAAAGACAGAAATATGCCACCTAGAGATGTTAAAGTAGAATGCCCTGAAAAGCAGTAATGGTATATTGTGGATTTTGTATCGTAGAACTGTTATATAGTTACTTGCTGAGTTTTATACTCATTTGTTTTGCTTTGATCTAACCATGGTAGTTAAGCAAAAGGATGGCCAGGCTTAGGCGCACTTCTCGTAAGAGCGTACCTGGTGGTCCCTACCGTGTTGAGGGCTTCCAGATGTCAGAGCAGGTAGTACAGGTTATGAGTGAGCAAGCGCTTAACCAGAAATTTGTAAAGATACAATGGGTTATCTGTCGGTTCCAAGTCGGAATCGACTATGTAAATTTGGTTTTTATTTTGGGTTGTAAGTTATATTTTATGGTTGGTAGTTGTAATCTTGTCTCAAATTTTATCCTTTTTGATCCTGTTAGTAGTTAATTGGGGTTTATGCTTATTTAATTCATAGATTAAAGGTGTGTGGGTCCTCATTTCCGAACCCTGAGATTGAGGGCGTCACAAGTTGGTATCAGAGCTACAGGATCTAGTCCCTGAGACTAGTTAGGATTAAAAGGGGTATTTTGGGTATATTTATATCACGAGAGTGTTTGACTTATATAGAGTTGAGTTAGATTATTAGGTATAGTCTAGGGAAAGTGTATATAAGCTAAAGTGGCAACTAGAGTTAGGGTTTGAGTTAGTTGGAAGTTTTATTTAACCCTAATGTTATTTCTTGGTTGTTGTTTTGTGTTTTCTCTCAGGATCCCAGTAGTGGTAGTGATTCCGATTCAGAGGTTAGTTTGATTGGTACCCCAGTGGACGTCATTCGACCCTCTTTAGAGGAGCATGTGTATGTTATTTCAGATCTAGAGGAGGATCCATCTGAGAGTAGTGAGATTCCTATACAGATATCACCCTTGAGGCCAGAGTGAGAGACCCCAGCCCCTGAGTCAGAGTTTGAGATGACTAAGATTATGCTTGGTAGTGTTGGTGGCAAGTTAGCCCAGGATCGAGACTTTGTTTACTCCCGTATTCCTGAGTTGGGAGCTTTGGTGGATAGGCTAGCTCGAGAGTCTAGGCAGAGCTCTTCAGTTATGGATGATGAGTGGAGAGTCTGGATTAAAATGGTAGAGCAGGTTGTCCGGAGGAGATTGGATGAGAGACCATCCACTAGTGATGTTGATGCTGAGGCCCGGAGGCTGTATAAGATTATTCGCTGGATGTTGGTTGTGTTAAGAGATATTCTGGATGATTAGAGATTAGTGTTGGTCACACGGGACTTTTGGTGGAGCCCGTAAGTTTTCAGCGCTGGTAGGCTTTGGGATACTTGGTCAGATGCCGGGATCCCTTTTCATTTGTTGTATTGTATCTCAGAACTTGGTAGTAGTAGTGTTAGAAGTTAGGGGTAGATAGGGGGATGTTTTCCAGTTTTTCCTCTGTTTAGCCCTGTTATATTATTGCACCTTATTCCAGAACTTGTCATAATCAGAGTATTATCTATGTACCTTTGGTTTGTTGAATCAATCATATATCTTGTTTACTATTGTGGACCCTGAAATCTTTACCACTGTTTTGTATACCATGTTTTCATACAACCGTGTTTAAAATTTTGTAAAATCATATCCTGTGCCATGAGAAAACAACACTGATATGAGGAAATTATATAGTAATAGGATTGCATGTGCAAATTGGGTAAAGCTTAAAACTCGCAAAAACTATTTTGTAATAAAATGTTGTTATATATATATCAATGCCATGCTATCGTATTGCTAAATAATTGCTCAATCAGGTTTGTAAGAAATGGCCAACTCACCAGATCACCAAGAAGAAGAAATCCAAACACAAAACCAAGAAATATATCCAGAAACTACAATAATGAGCCGACTTGCTCAGTTTTTGCCACAACCCGTAGCCCCTAAAGTTGGAAACTTCAAACACTTTCAATCTGTACATCCCCCATAGTTCTTAGGTTTGCCCAACCCAATAAAAGCTCAGTCATGGTTAAGAGAAATGGAGAAAGCGTTCGAGTTAGCAGAAGTTAAGGATGAAAAGAAAGCTTAGTATGCGAGTTATTACCTTAAAGATGAGGCAAGTTTCTGGTGGGAATCTTCGAATGCTTTGCTTGAAGGAAAGGATTTATCGTGGGAGAAGTTTACTGAAATGTTTCTGGAGAAATATTTGCCAAGTTCTATGCAAGATCAGTTGGAGATGAAGTTTTTGGACCTTAGACAAGAAGATATGTCGGTAGCAGAATATGAAGTAAAATTTTCGGGATTGTCTAGATTTGTACATGAGTATGTGAATACGGAGGCGAAGAAGGCCAAAAGGTTCCAATAAGGCCATGGATTCGAAGTCAAGTGGCATTGTTGGAGATCAAGAGCTATGCTGCCCTAGTACAAAAGGCAATAATAGTGGAAGGAGAGCGTGAAGCTGCAAGAAGAGAAACTGAAGGTAGGAAAAGGAAGTTTGAAAGCTTGGAACAAGAGCAAGGAAGTTCAAAATTCAGAGGAAATTTTGGAAAGAATGGAGGAGGTCAAAATCAGAAGTTTCAGAAGTTTAAACCCGGTAACGGAGCCCAGAAGAACTGTTTCCAGAAGACAGGACAACCGGGAAATGATAGTAGACCTCAGATTCAAGAGTGCAAAGTTTGTGGGAAGAGACACCCGAGAAGATGTAATAAGCTGAATGTGACTTGTTTTAAGTGTAACCCGAAAGGGCATTAATCATCAGAGTGCCCAAATGGAGCAAAGAAGCCTGATTTAACTTGTTTCAAGTGTGGAAAAGTGGGCCATATGGCCAGAAGGTGCAAGGAGCCTGTTCAGAAGGCCAATTTCTTAGGATTGCTGGACCGCCGCCTCTCCCAGCACCAACAGCTCAACCTAGAGCTAGAACCTTCAATATGTCAATGAAAGATGTTGTGCAAGATGTGGATGTGGTGGCAGGTATGCTTGTTATTAACTCAGTAGAAGTAAAAGTGTTGATGGATTCTGGAGCAACTAGATCTTTTATTTCTGAAAGTATTCTTGATAAACTAAATTGTGTACGTACCCTCTTGAACCCAACTTGATTATAGAGGTAGCAAATCAAGAGAAAGTCATTGTTAATAAGGTTTGTCTCGATTGTGATGTGGTTATAGAAGGTCGACACTTTTCTGCTGACTTAATCCCTTTTAAGTTAGAAGAATTCGATGTTATATTAGGAATGGATTGGTTGTCAAACCACGAGGCGCAAATAGAGTGTAAAAGTAAGAAGGTGAAGTTAAAGACCAAGGATGGAATCAAAGTGATGTTCAAGGGAAAAAGACAAGAGAAGAAATTTCTAAAGGCTATTAAGATGAGCAGATTGTTACGTCAAGGATGCGAAGTTTATTTGGCTCATGTCAAGGACGTAGAGAAAGAATCTGAAAGGATTGAAGATATTCCAGTAGTAAGAGATTTTCCCGACATGTTTCCAGAAGAATTACCTGGACTACGTCCAGATAGAGAGATTGAGTTTACAATTGATTTGGCTCCTGGAACTGAACCAGTATCGAAGGCTCCCTATCGTATGGCGCCAGTAGAGATAAAGGAATTGGCAGCGTAGTTGCAAGAATTATTGGATAAAGGAGTGATTCGCCCGAGTGTATCCCCGTGGGGTGCATCGGTTTATTTCTAAAGAAGAAAGATGGAAGCATGAGATTATGCATTGATTATCGCGAAGTAAATAAGTTGAAGATTAAGTATAAGTACCCTCTACCGCGAATCGATGACTTGTTTGATCATTAAAAGGAGCTACGTGTTTCTCCAAGATTGATTTAAGATCTGGGTATCATCAGCTAAAGATTAAAGCGGAGGATATACCCAAGACAACGTTTCGAACAGGATATGGACACTACGAGTTTTTGGTAATGGCGTTTGGTTTGACGAATGCGCCAGCCGTATTTATGGATCTTATGAACAGAGTCTTCAAGCAATATTTGGATAAGTTCATTATAGTGTTTATCGATGATATATTGATTTATTCCAAGATGGAGGAAGATCATATGAAGCATTTGAGGATTTCCTTGGAAATTTTGAGAAAAGAAAGGTTATATGCCAAGTTTTTGAAGTGTGAGTTTTGGCTAAAGGAAGTATAATTTCTTGGACATGTAGTCAATAAAGAAGGAATCAAAGTAGATCCAGCCAAGATAGAAGATGTGATGAATTGGGAAAGACCCAAGACTCCCACGAAGGTCAGAAGTTTTCTGGGATTAGCCAGATACTATAGAAGGTTTGTGCAAGATTTCTCTAAGATTGATGTTCCATTGACTAAATTGATAAGGAAGAATGAGAAGTTTGTGTGGACGGATAAATGTGAGGAGATTTTTCAAGAATTGAAGAAGAGATTGGTAACCGCCCCAGTGTTGGTGTTACCAGATGAAAAAGGAGAATTTATGATATTCAGCGATGCTTCGTATAAAGGAGTTGGATGTGTATTAATGTAACACGGGAAAGTAATAGCGTATGCGTCAAGGCACTAAAGCCGCATGAACAGAATTATCCCACGCATGATTTGGAATTGGCAGCAATTATGTTTGCCCTTAAAATTTGGAGGCATTATTTGTACGGGGAAAAGTGCGAGATCTATACAGATCATAAGAGTTTAAAGTATATTTTGACTCAAAAGGAATTGAATATGAGACAAAGAAGATGGTTAGAATTGATCAAAGATTATGACTGTTAGTGTTTGTGCCCTAGAGACAACACTATGATATTTTAGTTTAAGACATTAGGATTATTAATGTTTATATTCTATAGATTATTTTCTTTATAATTTATTAATTCTTAATTTACTATGATATAAATGTTAGATTAATAAATGTCCTTGGAATATGATATGCAAGTCCATATCTCTAAGTACGTGACTTAGAAATGAGATTATGAGAATAATATCAATATTCCTAAAGGTCCCTGGTCGAATATTATTATTAAGGGACAATAATAATACATTATGACTGGTGTGTTTTGTTAGTCCCTAACAATACAACAAGAATTACAGAAGGGGGGTTGAATGTAATTCTAGTAAACTTTTTCTTGAACTATAAAATGTTCTAACTCAAACTATATATATAAGTATTTTGATTTGCAAGGTGCGGAATTACAAGTTAAATAAATCAAAAACACAAAGTAATAAAAACACAAGTCTTTAAAAATTTCTGGTGGATTTGAAAGTATCCACTATATATATATATATATAAATATATCGAATTAAGAACTCTGTGAAGAACAAATTGTCTCACAGCTGCTTTACAAGTGAACAAACAAACTACAAAGAAATTCTTAACAGTTACAGCTTTTTCTATTTCTCTTCTAAAAGTGTTTGCTTAGTTGTTTATTCTACCAGCTACACTTGGTTTATATACCACCAAGTTTACATGGTAATAAGACAGGATAATAAAACAAAACTATCAATTCAAACTTCATGCTGCTTCACTACTCTATTCTAGCATATTTGAAAATCTTCTTAACTTGCATGGAAATGGTAATGCTTCTTTGTTCTTCATTTCCTGTTAAACAGGCTGCCACATTCCTTTTACAAACACCCAACGCATGTGATTGTGTTGTCACTGTCAACATATATTTGAATTGATGATCCGTCGAGTGCATGCTTGTCATCCGTCGGGTAGCTTTGTTGATCATACGTTGGGTAGCTTTGTTGATAATCCGTCGAGTAGCTATTTGACACTTGACTTCATTTCACTTATGCAGAATTATAAGACATCTTATATTTACAATTAATCAACCTATTCTGCATATCTAATAAGAGTCAACATGACTCATATGCTACTACAGAATCTATACAAAGTTGTTTGCAGAAATGAGTTATAATACTTATTATTACATAAGCTACTCACTCGATGGATGTCAAATCATCATCCGTCGGGTGCTACATTTTTCACTAAGTTAAATCTACTAAGGTGTTTTGTTAATATAATCATCAAGTTCACAACATATTCCCAACATGTTTGTTGACTGATGATCACATCTTATTGATCATAGGTATAGTGATACTAAAGTCAAAAATACAGGCAGATGCATATGTACATGGTGCTGGATAGACCCAATATGAGATTCTACATGTCTGTTGTGTCATAAGTAATTCTTACAATGATAATGATGTAATGGTCCTTAGACCTGAAGTCATTATATTTCTATACAAGAATTAATATACATTGATTCCATTAAAAGTTATCCTTGACCGGGTAATGACAAAAGTGGACATTGGGTATATTATGAATCGTATGAGAAATATGAATGATCTAGATGAGATTTAACCCTCCTATTTTAGGAGTGATATTATTGGCCTCTTGTGTGAGCTAGACTATGAAATGCGTGGCCAAGCTCAAATGTTGATTTGATATGATAGTCTACTCATTGATTAAGGAAACTTGGATTAAACTATGATGAGGATGACACATTACATGCATATAGTTTAATCTATAATATTTGGTTAAAGGGATTATATTACATTGTACAAAATTCACGAAAGGTTTAATCGATCACTGATTCAATTATTATTACTTGGGTAGCAATGATGTATTACTAGATGCCGCTCATTGTTTACGATTTTAAATTAGATTTAAAGTTCGTTGCCAACGTAATAATAACCTATAGGGTCACACACTAAGAATGCTTGAAGGATTATTTAATTTAAATTGGATTTATATTATATTAAAGTAATTCGAATTATTTATAATATTAATTAAGTATGACTTAATTAATTAGATAAATATTGATATTCGAATTTACTAATATTAATTATGAAATTCATTTGTTAAATAATTAAGGATGACTTAATTATTATACAGATAGGAATTTTGAATTAATAATAACTCCTAATTAGTTAAGAGTTATAATTTTATTATACTCTCTATATAATATCTCTTGTGTGGCCGATTTTGTATGCAAGACTTTTACTAAAACCCTAGCCACCAAGGGAGAAGATGGAGAGAGCAAGAAAAAACGAGTTTGTGCTACTACATATTCAATCCTTGAGTTCAAGCATTCATGTGGATACCGATAGAGCGTAGATCACGAGAGCGGGATGCGTGGTGATTGAACAAGCTTTGGAACTCCATTAGTCAACCAATTGGTAAAGCTTTTTAAGGTAAACAATCTGATCTACGAATTAAATATATGTTTTTCGTCCTGCGGTGGGTTTTGAAAATTCTGTTTTTTTACGTTTTTAATTACTGTTTCCGTTGCGTTTATGTGCTCGAAACCCAACAATGACTGTGCAATAAATTATCATCCTGGAAAGGCGAATATGGTAGCTGATGCTTTACGTCTCAAGGAAAGATTGAATATATTAACTTCGTCGGAGGAATTGATCAAGAATTTTGAAAAGATGGAAATAGAGGTGCAGACTCCATAATTTGGAGGTGAAGCAATGTATGCTATGTCATTTCAACCTGAAATTTTGGAAAAGATTAGATGTTGTCAAGAGCAAGTAATGAACTGCGAGAAAGATAAGTTGTCAGGAGAAGAAATCAAAGCTCAGAAGGATGAAAAGGGAATATATCATGTTAACTCACATATTTGGATACCGAACGTTATGGAGTTAAAGCACGAGATTTTGTATGAAGTGCATAACTCGAGATTTTCAATTCACCCTGGAAGTACGAAAATGTATAAGGATTTAAAAGAGAATTATTGGTGGCCAAACATGAAAAAGGAAATCGCGGAATGGATAAGTAAGTGTTATACGTGTCAAAGAGTAAAGGCGGAACATTAGAGACCAAGTGGATTGCTTCAACCACTAGACATACCAGAATGGAAATGGGAATATATCGTGATTGATTTCGTGGTAGGATTACCAAAGACCAAGTCTAATCATGATGCGATTTGGGTAGTAATCGATCGATTGACGAAATCAGCACATTTCTTGCCGATAAACGAAAGGTTTTCATTAAAAAAGTTGGTCAAATTGTATTTGGACGAGATTGTGATGCATCATGGAGTTCCAGTATCTATCGTGTCTGATAGAGACCTGAGGTTTAACTCGAGATTTTGGCGACAATTTCATGATCATTTGGGAACTAAGTTGAAAATGAGTACGGCATATCATCCGCAAACTGACGAACAAAGTGAAAGGACAATTCAGACGATCGAGGATATGCTGCGAACCTATGTATTAGATTTCAAAGGAAACTGGGATGAACATTTTCCATTAATTGAGTTTTCCTACAACAACAGTTATCACGCGAGCATTGGCATGCCGCCTTATGAAGCGTTGTATGGAAGAAAATGAAGATCCCCTACATATTGGGACGAAGTTGGTGAGCGTAAATTAATTGGCCCAGAATTAGTTCAACAGACAAAAGAAAAGGTGGAAGTGATTCGAAAAAGGTTAATTGCTACTCAAGATCGATAAATGAAGTACACAAATCGAGAACGAAAAGATATGCAATTCGAACCTGGAGAAAAAGTATTGTTAAAAATATCTCCTTGGAAAGGTTTAACCAGATTCGGAAAGAAAGGGGAGTTGAGTCCTAGGTATATTGGACCATTCGAAGTACTACGGCAAGTTGGAAATATGGCTTATGAATTAGCGCTACCTCCGCAAATGTAACACCTTCACAATATATTCCACGTATCTCTTTTAAATAAGTATAATGCTGATGTGAACCATGTGATCGAATTGGAACCAGTGGAAATTTAACCAGATTTGTCTTATGTAGAACAACCGGTTCGAATCCTAGATTGGAAAGAGATGACACTTAGAAATAAAGTTGTACCTCTAGTTAGAGTGTTGTGGAGAAATCCATTAGTGGAAGAGTCAACTTGGGAATTAGAAAGTGAAATGCAAGAAAAGTATCCCCATCTATTTGCTTAGACCAGATTCTGGGGACAGAATCCTTTTAAGGGGGTAGATTGTAACGACTAGGAATTTCGCGATGTAAATAAGTGAATAAAGTATGATTTAATGGTGTAATTATAAATTATATGATTTAATAAAGGGATTAAATGATTATTTTAATTGTCCTTATTGTATATTAGTAACTGGGAGCGTAGAAAGATGCGTTCCAATTTAAAGAGTCAGTTTAGGAGTTAAGCTGTGTTGTCTGGCCGTCAGGAAGAACGAAACCCGTCTTCAAAAAAAGGGATTAAAGTATTTAAATGTGAACTATGTGCTATTGTGTGAAATGTAATGTTTAAGTGAGTATCATGTTCTAGTGTCGTGTCGGTTGGTAAAGATAATTGTAAAGTGTAATTGAAACGTTTAGCGTCGGGCCGTCAAGCAAAACGTAACCCGTTACGCAAAAAGAGGAATAATAATAAAAAGGGAAATTTCATGATCAGACATGAGTTGTGATGTATAAATATATGTGTTTGCTTGTCTGTATGCATGATTATGTGATTTATTGATTTTTAAAAGGATTTAAGGGATTTATTTGATTTAAAAATAAGGTTTATTGAACCTTTATACATTTTTATAAAATTATTCGAGTAAGGTTAAAGTGTGAAATTCGTTTGTTACCTTCAAAATAGTCCTAGAGACTTTCTAAAAATGATAGACGGATTTATTTCGTGATCATTGCATTTTAAAATGATTTTATGGAGTTAAAATGCTATTTTCAGTATAATCTTGTAAAATCCGTATTTAATCAACCGTTCGCTCAAAAATTATTCTAAAAATATGGTTGAAAAGCTAATTTCGAGATCTATGCTCTAAAATTATTATTCGTTCCATTCTCATCTTTTCTGAGAGAGCTATTTCTTGATTAAATTCATTTTTAGATTGAAAATAAGAGAAAAGAGAAAAGAAAATTAAAAGTATGGTATAATAACCATACTATATATACTCCCTCCCCTCCCCTTTTTCTTTTCCTTCACCCGGCCTCACTTTCTCTCATCTCTCACATTCTCCCATCTCTCTCTTTCTCTCTCAAACTCTCGAAGCTCTCTCTCTCTCTCTTCTTTTCTTTCGGTATAACCCCCTTCTCTCACTGATTTCTATGGAATCATTCATGAAACTTCATGCTCATCCTAGATATATACTTTAAATCATTTTTATGTGTGTATTTGTACTTGCATGCGAGTGTGTGTGTGTGTGTTTGGGCTCGGTGTTGAGCCGAGTTAGTGCTTCCTTTTTGTAAGGTCCCGTATGAGGGCTATTTTAAGCTAGAAGGGGGTTGAATAGCCTAATTACCAATTTAAAAATTGTTATGGCATTTTTAAAATAATTTATCCCTTTTTAAAACTTTACCGAGTAGTTATGCAGTTTATATTGCGGAAAATAAAGTGCAAGGAAGGAAAATACCACACAGTGATTTTATCCTGGTTCGAGATAGCGCAACCTCTAATAGATTCGCTCACCCCTACTCCAGTCCCCGAGTTCCTCTCCCGGACTCGGGATTTTTCCTTATAATAAACTCGCTCTTTTAGTAGGCGGAGAAGCCTTTACACCCTTTACATGTATTTTTCTTGGTGCGTAACACAAGGGTCACCACCTCAAAATAAATGTATTACCTACACAACTTATCTTAGACAATAACTCCCCGCTATTTCTTCAAAGTTGTTATAGAGCCTTTGTGTGGACTTGGCTTCCTTAGCTTTTGTCGGTCTTGGATCTTAGTGATCCGGTCTTGGGTCTTTCCTCTTCTTCACGGTGCGAAGACTACTAACTCCCCGTTAGTACGTCTAAGACTTGGGTCTTAGAACGAGAATCACCTCACATCACTTGACCTCACTACAAAACTAATAAGATAATCCACGAAACAAAATAAGTAGAGAAAGGTTTATTTTGAACTAGTATGTTACTGTACTAGCCCACAAGTAGTATAATATCCAAATAAGAATATTAAAACTAATTAGTTATACTTGACTTAGAATAATACAAGATGGTCAAGTATATTTATTATTACTTCTTTATAGATTTAATAAAGTTGTGGAGTTATATGAGAAGTCTTTTTATCTTAAGCACTTACGGCTTATAACTTCTTTAGTATTCTTCTTCTTTCGATTAAGTATTTATAGATCGAAGAATACTTTAATTACAACCTCGGAGTTGTAATTTACCTTTAAGTATATCAACTTAAGGTTTTAAGGTATACTTGTATATTGACTATTATAAGGTCAAAGTATACTCTTCTAACTTCAAGCACGTTTATAAGATTTATGAGTCTTAGCCAAGATCCAAATAAGTTAAGTGCAAGTAATTGGCTTAAGATTGTGCTTTCGAAGTTTGGACGAATAATTACGAGTATTTTATAGATATCGTAGTATAACCCCACGAAACACTGAAGATGTTAGAAGGGGCTTATACGATATGACTCGTAATTGTTTATATACACGATATGTGTTAGCCAAGATCCAATTAAATAGCGTGAAAGTAATTTTCTAACTCGTGGATTTGATTCGTCCTTAATTTTAACGGATGATTACGAAGTGTTTATAGATCGAGTTATAATCCCCCGGAACATTACAGATGTTAGAAGGGATTAAAACTATGCTTCGTAATAATTTATGTGTGGCGCCCTCCAAACTCAGGTCAGAAGTTTGGAGTCCACAACATATACACAATATATAAACCTGTATATGAGATATTTTTTGCAATGACCCTGCTTTACATACCTACAGATCACAACAGGTTAAAGTATGAAAACAAGCCACAACCTTAACTTTTATTACAACGTACCAAATCCCAACTAATTTAACTTACAACTGATAATGAACTTATTCTTACAATCTTATTATCTCACTACCGTAATAAGCTCCTGCTAGCTCGATCCAACTCAATCTGGAATCCTAGCTCGCACATTGAACTGGGAAACCTCGCTATCAACCGTGTCCTTCTTAACTGTAGAATACATAAAAAGATTCGCAAGAGTGAGCTAACTAGCTCTAAAAGTCACAATAACAATAACCGAGGTTAATCAATGATCAAACGAGATGATTCAGAGGAATCAAGTTTCTTGTTAAACAATCAATATAATTGGATATTCATTTTAAGTTTTAAAACCAAGGTTAGGCTGCTGATCAGTCACGCACTAACCCCGAGCAAGGCACATAATTCTGCTCTACAAACTGGATCCAAGGCACACATTGGCCTAATTCGACCACGAATCTGGTCTGACCACGAATCTGGTCCACATAAAGAAAACTATCCAATTCTAAAGCAGTTCAATATGATAAACAATATAATTCAATAAAATCGGATCATAATCAATAACAATAAAATATTTGTATAAGAGCATGGTGAAAATTTATGGGTACCACAAGGGTATGTAAAAGTATATAAAAGAAATGGCCTCCATCCTGAAGGAGAATCGGGTATTAGATGAACAATGTTTTTACAAGGTTTTAGTTCTTTGATGTCACAAGGTATGGTTGAGTATAAAAGTTTCTGTATATTTAAAAAATTCCGATCCAGTGTTTGGTATATGATGGATATATATTTGTGGAATAGTATCATATTTGTGTGGTTTAGTATCTGGTAAATCAACAAGAAATGGTTCACAAAGAATAAGGCTTATGGCTCAATGATCAAATGATGTGGCTCAGGTTCAAGGCTGAAGGATTCAAAGTATTTACAATATAAAACAGAGCTATTTTGAATATTTAACAATATGTCACGAGAGAATTTAGAAATATTTGCATTATATCTCGAAAAAGGTTCAAAAGTACTTGCCTTGCAGGGCTTTATAACTATTACTGATCGACTCTGAGTCGACTCTGTCGCTCAGGATTTATTGTCTATCCACTAGATCACTCTAGATTCGACCTCAACACGTAAGTCCTTTGATTGGAACTTTAATGAGCTTTTCGACTGACCACCAAACTATCTTTCGTCCAATGCCAATTCTCAGGCCTTCCGACTAGAACCTACAAGGTCGAAACACCCTAACTTAGACATTCGATTATGCTTGATATATCCTCACTAGAAATCTACCCGTACGTTAACAAAACCCGACTCGTAACACATATATTATTGCAATACATGTATCAGTTAGGGTTCATGTTCTCAAAAATCGATTCGGTGTTTATTTTCAGAAAATTCGTATACTCTTCATTGTATGAAATTAGGGTTATTGGTTTTGGTAAAGCATTTCACTACAACATACAATCAGGTTTCGTATAAAACATAAGTATATGTATTTACTTATACTCGCTCGACATCCCGATAATTATCGGATATGCTCCCGTATTTCCGTAGTTCGATTTCCCGGGAATCGGGCAGCGTCACCTTTGTTTATCGGACTACCCGTCGAACTATAATCGACATCAAATCTCAATCAATCAATCCAAACAGTTAATCCAACAACCGCCATTTATAGTCCCAATCACTCAACAACAACCGCAATCAATTACGCAACCACAATTTCGATACAATCTTAATAATCAGAATCACTTTAACCATTTTATTACATTATTAACAAATTAACTAATTCGATTCAGAATAAAAATATAAAATTAATTTATTTATTTTAAAATATTAGGACTCAGAATAAACATCACAGTCCACCGTCAGCTCACTGATGTTTATCGCTGACGGCGGCGAAATCTGTCGGTACCCGAATAATTCAGGTGTCCAGGCCGATTCTGCCGATTATTCATTAATTTCGCACAAAATAGTAATTTTATTTCATGCAATCAATCAACCATTCCAGCATAGAAATCAATAATATAAAAAAAGGAACCACAGTCGTACGCGCCTCACGCGCGAAAACGGAAAATGAAACAGAGAATAGCCGAACAACAATTGCAGTGATAGGGTATAACCAGCAGCGACACCAACCAATATAATCGCACACATAACATTTATGAATACACAAAATAAACCAATAAAAGCATATAAGCACACATTCAGGCATAATCCTCCCACCGTCGCATCTCCGGCGAACCGGCGGCAACAGGCGGCCGAAAAATGAAGGAGAACGGCGGCATATATACATACACATATACTATATACAAATACACCATACTGGAGAAACAAGGTTGAAACAGTGAAATCGGAACTCGCACGGCTGCCTTACCAGAATCAACAGACACGAGGAAGAAAAAAATCCGGCGAGAGGATATAACCCCTCCCCTATGTGCGTGTTTATGTGTTTTTATCTGTACTTTATTTTATTTCCCCCTTTCCGTTAAACCAACAAGCAAACAACACGTGGCCCAGATTGCATATAAATTGCATATCAAACTAACAGAACCCATAAACATATTTTATTTATTTAATTACTCAATAATTACACATTTAAATAATAAAATATACGAGTCGTTATATCCTTCCCCCCTTAAAAAGATTCTGTCCTTAGAATCTGATCTAACTAAATAAGTGAGGATATTTGTCAAGCATATCTGACTCTAATTCCCAAGTAGACTCTTCTACTCGAGGATTTCAAACGTACTTACTATGGATATACTCTAATTTCCAAGAACTCGCCTTTAACGATCAAGAATTTGGATCGATCACTATATGTAGAACAAACTTAGACAAGAGCCCATTGGCTCCTAATCAATCACTTAATTCAAATCAGATACTTATCGCTTTAACATTGACAGGCAAAACACATTATATGTGCATACTGTTGTGACGGTAACATCAACTCATGAACAACTTTATCTATATTTTAGGACTTAACCTGTCCCTTCTACTCGGACTTATCCAGTCTTTTTCAAGATGAAACTTGTACTAACACTACTGGTCCTATTTCTATACTCATACTCTCTCTCGATACAATTTCGCCTTCTTTCTTTGTCTACTCCGAGCTGCTTCAATCAATATCACTATGCCCTTGGTGTGCTGAATCAACTTAGAATTTGACAACTTCCTTTCTCCCATTTTATTTTAATAAAGTGGGGACTTACTCTTGCGTCCATATAAGGCTTAGTAAAGTGGCATTCTAAAGCTGACATCGATGATAAATGATCATTCCAGTGTTTCCTTAAAACTCAACCTCTCAACATATATTATACTTCCTGAATCACTTCCTTACTTTGACTCTCCGTTTAAGGATGATAGGCGGTGCTCATTTTCAACTTAATTCCCAAACATTTTCACACCTCCTATTCGTTTCTATCCGTTAAAGTTGAAAAGTAATCTCATATATTCACTTATTGTCACCTTTAGGTATTGAACTTCATATTCCACTCTTTCCAATTCGTTTATTAACTCCTCAGTGATCTTAATTACATATAATCCTTTCTTTCTACACAAGGCTTCTGTTATCATACAACTTTGTTTAGGTAGTTGTTAACGGATTAATCAGAATCTTTTATTAACCTCGGTCAAAATTTCATACTTGAAAACTCATCGTATAACTGCTTTCCTTCTAATCTTTGAGGGAAAATCCTTGGGTATTCCACACAGACTCTCTTATTCTCTGAATAGCTGAAGATGTTATCAATAAATACAATTCGCTTATCCGAGTACTCTTTATACAACATGTTCCTTAATTCCTTATAGACAACTGATACACTTGTTATTTCACATAATATCGCCAGAGCTTGCAATGCTCTTAACTCATTTTAATCATATTCTCTGATATGTTCTCAGGTCGGATCTTAAGTTAATCCTCGAGACATAACACACTTCTTGAATTAGGTCTCATAAGTAATCAATTCTTTATAGGGGTCACTTCTTCTTATTCGTTGTTTTGTTAAATTTCCGATAATCAGTACATACTCTCATAATTTCATTTTTTTTAACATCACTGGTACACTTTACGATTCGCTTCTTGTAAAACCGCTCCTTGGTCTGCCTTATCCACTAGGCCTCCGATACTTCGCCTTAATTCTTTGACATGTCCATACTTCCTAATCCATTTTGAAATTTCCTTCTTATACCTGGTTATCACTATTTTTCTTTAAATTTCCGTATATCTTGGCATTTCTTCAATAAATTAAATACTTTATATTATGAATTCCCTGTAGGATCTCATTTCTTAATTCTTTTACTTGTAGCATCCAAGTGCTGGAAGAAAACCTGGGGATATCATGATCTTTCTCCTGGGAGCATAAATTTCCTCTTACTAATTGCTAACATCGTGATCCATTATCCTCTCTTAATATCTCATTATCTTTCCCTTAACAATTTTGACTGAAAGGTCATACTATCCATCCTTGCTCCTTTTGGATTATGAACACTGACTTCCAATTCCAACTTCTAAAATTCCATAGATAATTCTTCTGGTGCAGTCTTTATGTTCGTTCTCTCCTTTTTTCTTATCGTTTGCCACTACACTTGCTTTTCCTCGTGAATACATACTTTAAACTTTTATGGTCCGTATAGATCTTACATTTTTCTCCATACATATCATGTTTCCCAATCTTTTAAAGCAAATATTATTACTGCCAGTCCCAATTATGCGTAGGATACTTCTGCTCATAAGGTTTCGGTTGTCTGGATGCATATACAATTACTTTATTGTCCTGCATCAACACACATCCTATTCCCTTATGAGAAGCATCACTATAAACTACCTAATCTCCTTGATACTTCCAAAGTGATAAAGCAGGTGCTATAACCATTCTTTCATTTAACTCCGTATAACTTTCTTCACCCTTCTCTATTTCATATAAACTTCTTTCTTGTCCTGGTTAGCTTTGTCAAAGGTATTGCAACTTTCAAGAAATCTTGCACAAATTTTCGACAATAACTGGCCCATGGTAAAACTTCTTACTTTTGTTGGTGCTTTTGGTCTTTCTTCATTTATAGTAACTTCACTGACTATTTATGCAAAGAATGACATTTCCTGCTATCAAAGCTTTCACCTTGTAAACTTTACATACAATTTCTTTCTTCTTCGACTCCCCAATTATCATTAAATGCTTTACATGGTCCTCTGTTGACTTTAAGTAAAATAACTACAGCTTATCCAGATATTCCTTAAAGATTCTGTCCATCAAGTTCAAATATTACTGGTATATTGGTTAATCCAAATGACAGTACTAGAATTTTATAACAACAGTGTTGGATATATTTGAGATGTCATGTCTAATATGTTTCATGTTTAGTTTTCAGATCTTAACTAACAAGAAATATCAGTTCTTACTGGAATCAGGACTTACTGGAAGTCAGGACTTAAGGATATCAGGACTTAGATTATCAGAAGATAACATTAGAAGATGGATATCATAACTTAAGTACCGGAGGACTAACAGTTAATGAAGGAAGCTGATTTACAGGAAAGAAGATCGAGACTAATACAAGAAGAAGATATGCATGAAAAGAGTTAGAGGACTGGAAGAATTATATAAGATATCTGGTTGATATATTTTAGGAGACAAAATTATATTCCATATCAACTAGAAGTTATCTTGTAACTCTGTGTCTATATAAACACAGACATAGGTTTACTCTATAAGAGTTACGATCATCGAGAAGATCATATATTGTAACCTAACAGCTCTCATGATATTTGTTCATCACTGAGAACAGTTCCATTGTAACAGAGTTTATTATATCGAATACATCTGTTTTCTATTACTTGTGCTTTAAATCGATTTGATTGTATTCTACACTGTATTCAACCCCCTTCTACAATCTTGTGTGAGCTAACATGTGGTATCATAGCTGTCTGTTAACACACATACAATAAAGATCCAAAACAATCATGTCTGAAGAAGCAGAAAATCCAACCAAACCCGCCAAAACTGAAGAAACTCCAAAGACTCAAACCCATAGTCGATATGAGACTATCAGGGTTCCCCTATTGAGACCTTCTGAGTATCCCATATGGAAAGTGAAGATGGCTATATTTCTGGAAGCTATAGATCCAGAATACCTTGACAGAATTTATGAAGGACCACATAAGCCAACCAAGCTCTATGTTGTAGTTACAGATCAGCCAGCAAAGACCATACCAAAGGAGAAAAGTGAATACACAGCTAAAGATATCTCATCTGTTGCCAAGGATGCAAAGGTAAGGCATTTGCTGCATAGTACCATTGATAATGTCATGTCAAATAGGGTAATTCAAAGCAAGACTGCAAAGGAGATATGGGATACTTTAGAGACAAGGTGTCAGGGAACTGATGCAATCAAGGAAAACATGAGGACTATACTCACTCAAGAGTATGAGCACTTTTACTCGAAAAGTGATGAGTCATTAACTGACTTATATGACAGATTTGTCAAACTCTTGAATGATCTGTCACTCGTGGACAAGGAATATGACATTGAAGATTCAAATCTAAAATTCCTTTTAGCTCTTCCTGAAAGTTGGGATTTTAAAGCTACTATTATAAGAGATAACTATGCTCTTGATGAAACTACTCTTGATGAAATTTATGGAATGCTCAAGACTTATGAACTTGAGATGGATCAAAGAAGCAAGAGACATGGGAGAAAGTCAAGAACAGTTGTTCTTAATGCTGAGGAGGAATCCCCCAAAGTGGCTATCTCAAAGAAAGGAAAAGGAAATGCTCTCATCATAAAGTCTGATTCAGAATCATCAAGTTCTGATGATGATGATTCAGAAACTGAAAGTCTACCTGAAGTAGATGCTGATGAAGAGATGATGAAGTTGTGTGCTCTTATGGTGAAGGGTATCACAAAGTTAGCCTACAGGAAATTCAGAAGAGGAAAGAAGTTTTCCAGGAAAGGTAGAAGTTCTGATAAGAAGGGCTTCAGAAAATCTGAAGGCAAAGGAGAAAAGTCTGACAGAGGAGATTACTCAAATGTCAAATGCTACAACTGTGGTGAGAAAGGACACATATCTTCCGACTACAAGAAAGGAAAGAGTGATAAAGGCAAGGCTCTTATCACAAAGAATAAAAGCTGGACAGACACCTCAGATTCTGAAGATGAGGAGAACTATGCCTTGATGGCAAATATTGATAGCAGTTCTGATGCTGCTGAGTTAAAGGTACCTCAAACAACTTATGCCTTTTATACTGATGATATTACTGAGTTGAGATTATATCTTAAAATCATGTTTATTAGCTATAGAGATCAAACTTTAACATGTGAAAGATTAACTTCTGAAAATCTTGCTTTTAAAAAGAGGAATGATTATTTAGAAAAAGAGTTAGTTATGTTCCATCAAACTCAGAAGGATAGATATGATGCTTTCTATGTTAGAGATGAAGTGCTAAAAATGAATAAATCTCTAAAACTGAGTTAGAAAAGGAGAGAGAGATTATCAGGACTTGGACTAACTATGGCAGAGCAACTCAGGATATACTAAGTAGTGGAAACTGGAGAGAGCTTAGGTTATGGAGATGAGAAAAGTGAAAAAGGAACTGAACAAGTTAAGCCAATTATTGTTAAACAGACTACTAAGCCAAAGGTAAATTCTGTTAAATTTGTAGCTAAAACTGTAAAGTCTGATTCTGAAAAGATGAAAGATATTGAGACAGAAGTGATAGCAGAGTCAACTTCTAACAAATTAGAACAGGATAAACCAACTGAAGTTAACATAGGCTTAATGACGAAGAAGCAACTTAAACATAAGCTGAAAGAGATTACCAGTGTAAACAAGGTAAAGGTAGCTAGGAAAAATTGGAATGAAAAGGAAGGTGTGAATAAAAGTAACAATTATATGCATGTTCCTAATGCTCCTAGAAAGAAATGCTATAACTGTGAAAACTCTAACCATCTGGCTTCTTTTTGCAGGAAGAATAAGAATAAAAACTCCTTACCTTCTGAAAGGAATATGTCCTAAGTCCAATCATGTATTAGGATTTAGGAATAACTTTTTATGTAATCTGTTTTGATTTCATTGATATTAATAAAAGACTTATTTTGTTTTTTATTACGGGCTCTATCTATTTAAGTGTTTAAATAAGATATACCATAGTTTAGAGTAAAGCTTTTTATGGATTATGATGAGATCATAATAGTGAGACCTAAAAGATGATAACTCTAAACTTAAATAGTTCCTGATCATAGGATTACTAACTGGTAATTAATAATCCACAAAGATCGGTACATACTATGTTTGCTTCATTATGAAGGATGTCTGTTCTCATATACATTTGTGTGGTGACACTATAGCTCGTATGTAGGTGCTTATTATAGAATAAGTTCACTGAACATGACTCGCACAGCTGAACAACTGATGGAGTTCACTCACGTGTCAGCAGTTGTTCACATAGTGATAGTTGTACAAGTATCCTTAGACTTGAGGTCATCATAGTCATCTTGTGTACACTGAACTATGCTTTGGTTTAGTTCTTAGTCTCTAGGGACAATTATTAGGGCTCTACTGGGTATAGGAATTTGTACATGAAGATAGTGTATGATCAATAAAGGATCTACCCCTTCCAGTGAAGGAAGCGAATGTTCAAGGCTGATCCACTTATGCTAGTTCAGGAATCTCTGGCCAGAGTGAATGAAATTAGAAAAGAGTTTCTAATTTGCATAGAACTAAGCATAGTAAATGGTAAGCAAGTGATTAAATTAGATAGGCTTGACACAAGATCCATGCCTTGTATTTAATCAGGACATTGTAGGGTGGAAGAAGTTTATTGTACGGTAACTATTCACTGAAAAGGTTCTTGGTATTCTAAGCAGTGAATTCGTATTATCCGGATAGTCGCGATATGCTGAGAAGTATCCCTCACGATGTAGAATAAATATGATTAATTAATTAATCATATTTAATAAATTAGAGAATTTATATAAATAATGATAAAATAGTTTTATTATTATTTATTTCTACTACCGGCTTAATATTGAACCTACAGGGTTACACCATAAAAAGAGAATGATTTAATGGTGGAGAAATTAATTAAAAATGGCTGATAATTATTTATTTATGAAATAAATAATTAATTGGAAAATTTAATAATTGATTAAATGAGATTTAATTGATTATAAATTAATTAAAAAAAGTTCTTAATATTATTAATTAAGAATTTAACTTTGGAAATTAAATCAAGAGAGAGAATTATTTCTAAAGTGTTTAGAAAAAGGATTAATAATTAAAAGGTGTTTTAATTATTAATGAGAATAATAAATGGGTTAATAATAATAATATTTTAAGGGAAAATTTCAGCTGAAAATTTTCCCTATAAATATACTATTATAAACCCTATTTTTATTCTAACCCGAACCCAAAAGTTTTTAGAAAACCTAATTCTCTCCACCTCCTCCTCCTTAACGTCGTTTTCTTGGTGGATACCGGTGGAGTGCTTCACGTTTGAGGAGCAGCTGCTAAGGATCTCCGATCGTTGCTTTTGGATCGCTATTAAAGGTTAGTAATCGATTCATATATTTTAATCACGATTTATATGCTTTTATTTGGATTTTATATGTGTAAAAGTGTTTTATCATGCCTCCGCTGCGATTAAATCCAACAATGGTATCAGAGCATAGGTTGTATACATATAGATCTGTGGTAAAAATTTCAGAATTTTATGTGCTTGTATGAATTAATTATGATTTTTACAAGTTATATTATGAATTAATTTTGTCTGATGAGAAATCGTTTCTCAGAATAATTTTGAATGTTGATCTGGGTTCTACAAGTGTTGTAGATCGTCTGGGTATTTTTTTCATAATTTTATGATGTATAGATTTTTTATTATGAATTTTTGAAGTTGTTGCAATTAAAATTCGTAATTAAATAAGTAAATATATGTATATATAGTATATATATATGTTTGTTTTGTTGGCTGCTAAAGAGAGCAGTCTGCTGTGATGTTACTGCTGCACGGAAAAAGAAGAAGACAGAGAAGGACGGCGGCACGCTGTTCGAGAAAGAATGTCAGACGGCGAATCGCAGAAAGGAGAGGACCGCGCGACTACCACGCGCGCGTGGGCTTCACGCGCTCCTGGCCCACGCGCGGCGCGTGGCTGACACGCGCTGGTCAAAGCTCAGATGTCATGCTGACGTCATCAGATGACGTCATGCTGACGTCAGCAAAAGGGTTCGGGCGCGTGAGGCGCGTGTGCGCGTGGGGGCGCGTGGGGAACCTTGTTTCGGCGCGTGAGGGCGCGTGGTAGCTCAGATTTGGGCGATTTTGGTGCCGTTGGATTCGTCTTTTCGAGACGCTTCTAATGGTATATTGTATGATATTTTATGAAATTGTTTCGAACTGTTTATAGCTAACAGAAGTGTTTTAAAGCTGTTTTTGACTGTTTGAATTGCTTTTAAATGCTTCATGTGATACATAGAGATGTATAATGCTTAGACCAATATGCTAGATGATGTAACATGCCTACCTTGATGTTTATTCATGTTGATATATGTGATATATGTTTAGTTTATCATGCGATGATAGATTTAGGTGAACTTAAATGAACATAAGGCGTTTGTTAGACAACCTAGTATAGTGAAAGTGTTTCATAACCTTAATAATAATATTATGAAAACAATCATGAGATTTTTGTGTTTATGAAACACGTAATTGAATATGAATTTTCAATATGAGAGAAAGGATGATTCTGTCAACAACAGATTTATATCTGTAAGAAAGGGTTATTAAGTGACGCCTCTTGACAATGCTCCACCCGATCTGGGAATCATCTGATTATTGATTATTGATTTGAAATATTTAATTTAAAAGGAAGAATCTCTTTATAATATGTTTATGATTGTAACGTAATATAATCCCTCTAAAATTAAATAATATCAAGTAGTAATTGGCCAATGATACAACGGGCATGTGTCGGTCATAGCCTTCCAACATGATAGAAAGTAGTTCTTATTTTTAAATCATTGTCGGTTCGTGCTACAGCCGAGGGCTTTGATTTCGAAATAAGAAATACTTGTCTATTACATAGAGATGTGTACATTGAATTAGAATCTAAAGGTCGGTACGTGCCACAGCCGTGGGCCGTTGGAGACTGATTCAATTGTACGGAATGTTGGGTTAGACTTGACTTAGAATATTGAGTTTGTCGTGCCACAGTCGTGACTCAATTATTCAAGAGGCTAAAGTTTGATTAGGGAATAACATAAGATGTAATTGACAAGAGTTGTCTGCCTATTGAACATTACATGGTGGTTCGTACGACAGCCGGGGTTGTGTAATGGAATGTAGGATCCCTATTCCCACTAGCATTATGAATGCTTAATTTTTCACGTAGGGGGTTGAATAAATTAGATAAACTAGTGGGAGCCACTTATGAATAAAGACCCGATTCATATAGTGTTTTTAAAATGAAATTGAATATTTGCTAAGTGTTGTTATGTGTTTATCATTTACAGATTTACAATATACATTATGTCTTCTGCACTATCACTCAGGAGCATACTGGATGCTCACAAGTTGACTGGTTTTAATTATGCTGACTGGCTTCGAAACTTGAGAATTGTTCTCAGGATTGAGAAGCTGGAATACGTGATTGACTCACCTAAGCCTACTGAACCTGCTAGTTATGCACATAATGATGAACATGTTGTGTATCGTAAGTGGGTAGATGATGCAAATGTTGCTCAATGCATCATGCTAGCTTCCATGAACATTGAGCTACAGAAGCAACATGAGCATATGGATGCTCACACTATCCTCATGCATCTACAAGAGTTGTATGATGTGGCAGGGAGGACAGCTCGATATGAGATATCGAAGGAGCTGTCCGGTTGTAGGATGTCTGAGGGATCATCTGTGAATGACCATGTACTTAAGATGATCAATTTGATTGAACGTCTTGGACAACTTGGTTTTGCCATGGATGGGGAGCTGAGCCAAGACTTGGTCTTGCAATCGCTTCCGAGTTCGTTCTCGCAGTTTGTTGTGAACTTTCACATGAATAAGTTGGATGTCAGCATGCCTGAACTCCACAACATGTTGAAGACTGCGGAATCGAATTTTCCCCCTAAGAAGAGTTCTGTTCTTCTAATTGGTGAAGGTTCCAATCCTAAGAAAAGGAAGAGGAACCCTTCCAAGAAGAAGAAAGTAGGTGAGAAAATGCCGGTTCCACCAAAAGCTGAAGACCCCAAGAGCAAAGTTGTTTGCTTTCACTGTAACAAGGTGGGGCACTGGAAGAGGAACTGCAAGGTTTACCTTACAGAATTGAAGAAGAAGAAGGGTAGTGAGACTACCGCTTCTGATTCAGGTATGTTCATGATAAAAGTGAATATGTCATTAAATCAAATTTCTACTTGGGTATTAGATACCGCCTGTGGTTCTCATATCTGCAATTTGTTGCAGGGACTAAGGAGAAGTAGGACTCTTGAGGAAGAGGAGGTGTTCTACTGATGGGAAATGGAGCAAGAGTTGCTGCTGAAGATATAGAATCATTTCATTTACATATGCCTACGGGCAAGACTATTGTTTTTTAAATAATTGTTATTTTGTTCCCTCGATTGTGAGGAATATTATTCCCATGTTAGACTTGGCTGGATTTTCATTTATTATTGAGAATAATGAATGTTCTATTCTTAGAGATAATATTCTTTATGGACGTGGTACTTTAAATAATGGTCTGTATAAATGTGACATAATTTACTTCAGATTGAACAAACTAATAAAAGAAAAGGGATGATGAAAATCTCACTTCATTGTGGCACTGCAGTCTCCATTTAGTAGACATGGAGAGAGGGCTGCAAATTTGCTAGGAATGGTACACACATATGTATGTGGACCAATGTCTACGCAAGCCATGGGTGGATTTTCATACTTCATTACTTTTATGGATAATAGATCTAGATTCGGATATGTGTTTGATGAAACACAAGTCTGAAGCCTTTGAAAAGTTCAAAGAGTATAAGTATGAAGTGGAGAAACAAACCAAACATAGTATTATAATTCTTCGATTAGATCGAGGTGGTGAATACTTGAATGGAGAGTTTCTGGATTATCTCAAAGTAAATGGTATAGTCTCCCAGTGGACGCCTCCAGATTGGTATCTGAAAGGAGAAATCGAGCTTTGTTAGACATAGTTCGGTCCATGATGAGTTATGCAAATCTTTCAGTATTCCTATGGGGTTATGCATTGGAAACCTCAGCATATTTACTGAATAAGGTGCCTTCCAAATCTGTTCCTCAAACTCCGTATGAGATATGGAAAGAAAGGATACCGAGTCTTAAACACGTTAAGATTTGGGGATGTCCAGCTTATGTCAAATAAGTTGACCCAGATAAGTGTTAGGGCGAAAACACGCACTAATATTCACGCAAGTATACGCGTTCGCAAGTAATATAGAATATTTTCTAGTTCGTTCCCTCAGAGACTCAGACTAAATTATTGTCTAATTAAACTCACTCACCAATGTATGATTACTTCTCAATGTTAAGATAATAACACTTAAGATTGTTGATTAAATATTAACTATAATTAACTACTTAATTAACCACTTAACTAACACTTCAATTTATCAATAATAAAACACTCATGAGATCACAACTTCATTATTACTTCCTTCTATAGCCATTGTTATTACCTTTAGCATGTGACAGTGATGATATTAATCGAATAACACGAAACTGATAAAAGCCAACTTTCATTGTACTAATACCATTCTACCAAGCATCCACAATTAAGATAGAAGTTGAATAGTCATCAATTATGTTGAGTTCCTATATGTCTACAGAAATTGACAACACAACAATTTAAGCTCAAGTTATTCCTTTTGATTATATAGGGCAAATAAAACTGTTAGAGTTACCCACTAATCATGCTCAACGTACATGAACCTATGCTAGCATGGCAAGTTCTAAATCTCAAGATCCACCGTCGCTTCACAAGAGATTAACACCCTATCTTATATGTTCGCGACGCACATAAGACGAATACGCATAACCAATACTAGATATCATGCAATCATCACACACTAAAGTATTAAACAATTAACTAAAGAATTCCATAATAAATCCGTTGCAACCCCATGATCACGATTAGCCTATAATAAAACTTATCGCCATCATGGGTTCATATGAAATCATGACAAACAAACACAAGAAAATAATAACTAAACTAATTATATTAAAACAGAGTACGTCACAAGAGTAAATAAGTCAAAGCAAGAAAACTAGCATCCAACGTTACAACGAAACAAGAATCACAAGAATATATGCTTCTCTTCGTTGCGGTGTGCTAAATCGGTCTTCTTCCTTATCTCCTTCGCTTCTTGCGTAGAACACAATCTAGACATAATCCCCTTCATACTCTCTGTGAAAACGTCTCAAATCTACCTATATAATAGTCCCATAAAACTCAGATTACATAGAAGTTGGAAGCCAAACAGAAGTAGAAGTCTAAAATAATTTATCTTTTTCCCCGACCCTGCGCGGTCGCTCAGCATTACTGCGCGGGCGCGCAGGCCTCTACTGGAAAAAATCCAGGTTTGCTCCGTTTCTTCGCCGTAATCTGCCCATTCCTTTCCTCTCGCAATGGTGAACACATGCCAAGGCTTATTCTTGATGATTCCTCCCCTGAAATGCAACTAATACCCTGAAATGCATAAACACTAGAAAAATGCATCAAATACACAAAATACTTGATTTCAAGACACCAATTTAAGCCATTTTAAGACGTTCTAAGTGGTATAAAATGCCACTTATCACACCCTGAAACTTAAATCGATGCTTGTCCTCAAGCGTCACAGACTCAAAACAAATAAAAAATATGCATGAATGCAATCTATATGAAAATGCAACGATCCCCCTTACTACAATTAACCAACCAAATTGTCACATCTCAACGAATGCAGTTAGACAACTAAAGATCAATAAACTCATGCAAACGGACATACAGCCAGAAACGTGGTGTGTGCAAATGCTCAACAGATATGCTTCAGAACTAGACCAATTACTATGACTAGACTATCCTCAAGGCAATCCTACGATTATACAAAGAATAAAAATTCTAGGCACAAAGTGATATACAACACTACAAGAACTCTGGAGCTTACTACGGAATCGTGCTTTTTATTTACAACTCAAATGCTTATTTGACCGTGCAATGAGTGAGGTCCACAAAAGACTTATACAATGGTATCCATGTAACGAGCGTTAGGTTAGCGGATCCCAGACTCTAAAAGCCTTAGGTCGCTAGGCACAAAGTCCCCTATGAACTTAATAACTCGAATACCAAAGAGCCCACTCTTGATCAATTATGCAACAATTTTTTTTTTTAATAACTTCTGAGCAAGTGCGTTTCGCTCCATCTTGCTCAACCCTAGACTACTCGCAACATATGCGAGCCGGCTACTAGCCATTTGACGCCTAGCCACAACTAGCAACAACTTCCATATTTTTTTTTCTCCAAATTTTTTTCTTTTTTCATGTCTTTATCACTAAGAACCTATAATCGAATTCTAAGCATAATAAGTAGATTGACCTTGAAAACAACCAACTCATAACAACAATCTAGCCCTTACGCATTCTTTAAGACTTAGTGGACTTACAATTGTTTCTAGCATGCATATCAACCTACACAACTTAATATCACTTTAATGCTATCACTACACTCGCATCCATATCACAATTCAGTCGATAACTTATTGCAAAAGGGATCATGGTAAATGCATGAGCTACATGACATTCATAAAAAAACTAAATGGCATAAATTATGCAACTATATGAACTAAACTATCATGAATATGCAACTAAATGACACACACACAATATTCCTTAACTACCACCCCCAAACTAAAAATCTTCACTGTCCTCAGTGAAAGTAGTAGAAAGGAACACAGGGTATACCTACTCGGAGTCATCATCATCATCACCCTCAGTGGGTGGAGTATCAGGCGGTGGGTATGCAGAGTCCTCACCAAAAACTGGCCACTGGATATCAGCTCCAAGGCCTCGAAAAGCAGTCCCTAACGCAAGGGTGAGCTCCTGAGCAAATCTGCTCTGCGTCTCATACATGGCATCCATCCGCCGTGAAAGCCTCCTATACTGGGCATCACCCATCCCAGCACCCTCCTGAGCTCTCGAAGAACCAGCCTCACCACGCCCTGGCCTAGCCATAGTAGCACCTCGTGCTGGACGCCCTCCTGGAAGACGATAACCCAGCCCATGCTCCTCAGGCTCACCACCGGTCCACTCCTGCATCCCATTCAGAGTGCCAGAATCTATCGGAGCTGCTGGCAACTGCAACTGCTCATGAGCCGGCCAGTTCACTCCCACCGCTCGGCATAGCTTCGTAACCGTGGATGCATAAGGAATGTTCATATGCTTTGCTCCCCTCAAAAACTTCAGAATTCCTTGGTAGATAAACTCACCAAGGTCCACATAGTATTCCTCATTCAGAATTCCCCACAACAGCTGTGCTCTCTCAACTGTGACCTCGTGTGCATGCGAAGAAGGCAAAATATTAGCACAAATAAATGCATTCCATGCACGGGCATACCTGTTCATGGCGATCTCCGGAAAGTGACGATACTCATTATTGGCTGGACTACGGTTCCAAACTGTGCCCGGTCGACAGAGAGTCGCACAAATCAAATCCAAGTCAAAATCCTCAACATTCTTTTCATTCCAGTTCTCCTCCTCGGGATTCCTCTCTCGCTGTCCAATCACACGGCGAATCGCCGCAGGATGATAGTCAACCGTCAGCCCACGGACTACAGAAAACCCATTCTTTTCAGCCTTCGCGTTCGCGTAGAACTCGTGAACAACGCTCATCGGTACTGCTTCGGGTGACTCACAAAAAGCTATCCACCCCTTCTCTGCAATCATGGGCAACAACTCACCATCCCTCCCTGATGGTAAAAACCCCCTCTCCTTCAGAATCGGCTTCCCCAACAGCCTAGTGTACTCCTCATCCGCAGCTCTGTCAGTTACCCGAGGCCTTGCAGCAGTACCCCTCGATGAATCAGCAGTAGGAACTGTGCTGCTGCTGTCAATAGTACGTGCTCTCTTGGGTGCCATTGATTCGTGAATAAAAGTGTGTAAGAACTGATTTTTGATGTTTGTGAGAGGGTTTAAGTGTAGGAAGTTTTGTGGGAGATATGTAGGATAGGTGTATGTATATATAGGATGTGGATTAGATTAGGGTTTGGGAATTAAGGGATAAAATGATGGGGTAATGGGAACAATTCGTGGGTTTATGGGCTAAAACTGTTTTTGTGTTTTTGTTTGTTTTTTTTTTTTTCTGAACTGTAAAAAATTTTCTGGAACTCGACCCCTGCGCGACCGCTCAGCATATCTGCGCGGGCGCGCAGAGGGTCTCTGGAATTTTTTTTTTTCAGCCCCTGTTTTCTGATTTTTTTTGTGTTTTTGGATAGGTTATTAACTTCTAAGGGTTCCTGTAACAACAATTCATGGGTTGCCTCCCACGCAGCGCTTCTTTTTCGTCATTAGTTTGACGTTCCGTACCTTTCTCAAGTAGTCAACAAAATGGCACTAACCACCTCTCGGTTTGCCATGTCCCCATAGTAGTGCTTCAACCGCTGACCGTTAACCTTGAATGCTTGGTCTGAATCATTCTCAAAAATTTCCACCGCTCCATGTGGAAACACAGTTTTGACAATAAAAGGTCCAGACCACCTTGATTTCAACTTCCCAGGAAAAAGTCGGAGCCGAGAGTTGAATAAAAGAACTTGTTGCCCTGGCACAAATAACTTAGGATGTAGCTTCCTATCGTGCCACCTCTTCACCTTTTCCTTATACATTTTGTTATTCTCGTACGCTTGAAGTCGAAATTCATCAAGTTCATTAAGCTGAAGCATTCTTTTCTTACCAGCTGCATCTAAATCTAGGTTCAATTTCTTCAATGCCCAGTAGGCCTTATGCTCAAGCTCCGCCGGTAGATGACATCCCTTACCGTACACCAACTGAAACGATGACATCCCAAGTGGAGTTTTGTATGCTGTTTTGTAAGCCCAAACAGCTTCATCGAGCTTTAAAGACCAATCCTTCCTTGACGGACAAACAACCTTCTCTAGAATACGCTTTATCTCTCTGTTAGACACTTCCGCTTGACCATTTGTTTGCGGATGATAGGCAGTAGCTACTCGATGATTCACATTATAATGCTGCATCATAGAAGTGAACTTACGGTTGCAAAAATGCGATCCTTCATCACTTATGATTACCCGAGGTGTTCCAAACCTTGTGAAAATTTGCTTATGAAGAAAATTTAGTACTGCCTTTGCATCATTTGTCGGTAAAGCTTTAACTTCGAACCATTTTGAGACATAATCGACTGCCAGCAAGATGTACTGATTATTGCCAGACGAGATAAAAGGCCCCATGAAATCGATTCCCCATACATCAAAGACCTCGACTTCAAGCATCACATTTAATGGCATCTCATCCTTCCTTGACAAATTTCCCACTCTTTGGCAACAATCACACCTTAATACAAACTGATGAGCATCCTTGAACAAAGTAGGCCAGAAAAAACCTGCTTGCAGAATACGAGCTGCCGTCTTCTCACCTCCATAGTGTCCACCATAAACCGTGGAATGGCAGTCTCATAATATCCCCTCCGTCTCACAGAATGGGATACATCTCCTGATGATCTGGTCAGCTCCCTGTCTAAACAAATATGGTTCATCCCACATATACCACTTCACCTCATGCAGAAACTTCTTCTTTTGAGCGGGTGTCAAATTAGGAGGCATTATATTGCTGACGAGATAGTTTACAATATCTGCAAACCATGGTTCTTCCTCCTGAATTGCAAACAACTGCTCATCCGGAAAAGATTCATTGATTAACGTCCTATCTTGTGAAGTAGAATCGGGATTCTCCAACCTAGAGAGATGGTCAGCTACTTGATTCTCAGTACCTTTTCTATCTTTGATCTCTAACTCAAATTCCTGAAGTAAAAGCACCCAACGAATGAGTCTCGGCTTCGAATCCTTCTTAGAAACCAGATAGCGAATAGCTGCATGATCAGTGAATACTGTTACTTTCGTACCAAGCAGATAAGATCGAAATTTCTCAAAGCCAAAGACTATAGCGAAAAGCTCCTTCTCAGTAGTGGTGTAGTTCAATTGGGCACCATTTAAAGTCTTACTCGCATAGTAGACCACATGGAAGAGATTTTTCTTGCGCTGTCCCAGAACTGCACCTACCGCATAATCACTCGCATCACACATCATCTCAAACGGTTCTGTCCAATCTGGTGCTGTAATGACTGGTGCAGTGATCAAACTCTTCTTGAGAGTCTCGAATGCTGCCAAACATTCATCATCAAATTTGAACGGCACATCTTTCTCAAGCAAATTGCACAACGGCTTAGATATCTTTGAAAAGTCCTTGATGAATCGCCGATAAAAACCCGCATGACCAAGAAAACTACGGATTCCTTTCACAGAATTAGGTGGGGGAAGATTTTCAATGACTCCCACCTTGGCCTTGTCCACCTCCAGACCCTTGCTAGAGACCTTATGCCCAAGGATAATGCCTTCACGCACCATAAAATGACATTTCTCCCAATTAAGCACCAAATTAGTTTCCACGCATCTTTTGAGTACGGCGCACAGATTATTCAAACATTCATCATATGAGTGTCCAAAGACGGAGAAGTCATCCATGAACACTTCGACGTTATTTCCAATCATGTCAGAGAATATAGCCATCATACATCTCTGAAAAGTGGTCGGGGCGCCACATAACCCAAACGAAACTCTGCGAAAAGCAAATGTGCCAAATGGACAAGTGAAGGTAGTCTTTTCCTGATCCTCTGGTGCAATACAAATCTGATTATACCCGGAGTAACCATCCAGAAGACAAAAATACTCATGACCCACCAATCTGTCAAGCATTTGATCAATAAATGGAAGGGGGAAGTGATCCTTCCTTGTGGCTTTGTTCAATTTTCTATAATCCATGCATACTCTCCATCCTATAACTGTTCGAGTAGGGATGAGCTCATTCTTTTCATTTGCGACCACAGTGATACCTCCCTTCTTAGGTACACATTGTACGGGGCTCACCCACGAGCTATCAGAAATAGGATAAATGATGCCTGCATCTAGCCATTTAAGAATTTCTTTCTTCACCACCTCCTTCATGATGGGATTCAGTCTTCGCTGCTGTTCCACAGTTGGCTTACTACCTTCCTCTAACAGAATTTTATGCATACAATATGAAGGACTTATCCCCTTGATGTCTGCTATGGTCCATCCTATAGCCGATTTGAATTCTCTCAAAATCCTTAAGAGCTTGTCTTCCTCACTACCTGAAAGGTCAGATGAAATAATAACAGGTAACGTAGATGAATCACCTAAAAAAGCATACCTCAAGTGTTCAGGTAATGGCTTGAGCTCCAAGGTAGGTGCTTCCTCTATTGATGGTTTGAGCTTCCCTTCAGCATTCTTAAGGTCAGAAGTACCAAGAGATTCAAATGGTATGTCCAGCTTTCGCTTTCATGGAGAAGCGTTCAGATATTGTAATTGCTCGTTGCTATCTTCATCATCGCTGTCAAAATCCCCCACTAAGGCCTTTTTCCAATGCATCAGACATTAGCATGTGATCGAGTTCCGAAGTAACCGCAGTATCAATCACATCCACTTTTAAGCACTCCTCATCTTCTGTAGGGAATTTCATTGCCTTGAATACATTGAAGGTCACATCCTGATCTTGGACCCGCATAGTAAGTTCACCTTTTTGCACATCTATCAAGGTACGGCCAGTAGCCAAGAAAGGCCTTCCCAAGATTATGAGAATCTTCTTATCTTCCTCAAAATCCAGAATAACAAAATCTGCTGGAAAGAAGAGCTTATCCACCTTGACGAGCACATCCTCAACTATGCCCCTTGGGTAAGTAATGGAACGGTCAGCCAATTGAAGCGACATGTATGTGGGTTTTGGATCAGGCAGATCCAGCTTTTTAAAGATCGATAACGGCATCAGATTAATGCTTGCTCCCAAATCACAAAGGCACTTGTCAAAAGTTAGATTGCCAATGGTGCAAGGAATGGTGAAGCTTCCTGGATCTTTCAGTTTTGGTGGTAACTTTTGCTGCAGAACAGCGCTGCATTCTTCCGTGAGAGCAACGGTTTCAAGGTCATCCAGTTTCACCTTCCTTGAAAGAATAGTCTTCATAAACTTCGCATAACTAGGCATTTGTTCCAGAGCCTCAGCGAAAGGTATATTGATGTGAAGTTTCTTGAACACCTCCAGAAACTTCCCGAACTGTCTATCCAGCTTTTGTTGCTGCAATCTCTTAGGAAAAGGTGGTGGAGGATAGATCTGTTTCTCCCCTGTATTAGCCTCAGGCAGAGTGTGTTCAACAGTAGTCTTCCTTGGTTCCGCCGCTTTCTCCTTTTGCTTAGATTCGTCACCTCTAATTTCAGCTTCGACTTCCTTTGCCTTTTCAGCATCAGCCACTTTTCCAGACCTTAAGGTAATAGCCTTGACTTGCTCTTTAGCTTCCTTCCTGCCTGGTACTTCCGTGTCACTGGGAAGAGTGCCAGGTTGACGATTGAGCACTGCATTGGCTAATTGACCGATTTGATTTTCCAAGGTCTTGATAGAAACCGCCTGACTCTTGCACAACAGCTTAAGTTCTTCAAAATCAGCACTAGTGGGTGCAGCTGTACTTCCCTGTTGAGGATATGATTGCCTTGTAGCATACTGCTGTGGTTGCTGGAATCCAGGTGGGTTAAACTGTTTACTCACTCCTTGCTGATATGGTGGCTGAATAGCATTCTGATTATTCCCCCAGCTGAAATTTGGATGATTTCTGTTATTAGGATGATAGATCGCTGGCACAGGCTGCTGTTGTCGCTGATAATTATTCACATACTGAACAGATTCGTTGATAAGAGAACACTGATCCGTAGCATGAGAACCTGCACAAAGCTCACAAACCTTAGCTATTTGATTAACTCCATATGTAGCCAGAGAATCAACCTTCATTGATAGCGCTTGGAGCTGGGCTGCAATAGCGGTGGCTGCATCAACTTCCAGAATACCTGCTACCTTGCCTGACGTCATCCTCTGAGTTAGGTTTTGATGCTCATTTGCAGCCATCGTCTCTATAAGATTATATGCCTCAGTATAGCTTTTAGCCCATAAGGCTCCTCCAGCTGCTGCATCGAGCATGGGCCGAGATTGGGCCCCCAAACCATTATAGAAACCAGTGATCACCATCCAATCCGGCATTCCATGATGTGGATATTTTCTCAACATTTCCTTGTAGCGTTCCCATGCCTCACACATAGATTCTGTAGGTTGCTGCGCAAACTGAGTAAGAGCACTCCTCATAGCAGCAGTCTTTGCCATTGGATAAATGTAACACCCCCAGATCCGGGGTCGGGGATCCGGGTCGTCACGGTCTTTCTTTCCACAATATCACTTCACTTAATTAATAATAAATAACCTTATGCTGTGACCCCACACTAACACACACCACAACCCGTTATAGTCTCAGAGATGAAATTTAAATAAGTACAAGTCTTTGAATCCACAATTTAAAAGTTATTACAACCCAAAATGATTACTTGATAAATTTACAGTTAATTGCCATTATCTGCCACAAGTTATAATTATACATAATTGATTCTCAAAAGTAGATGGTCTGATCTACAATAGATCTACCTCTGCAGCTATAGCAGCTACAACATCAACGGGAAGACGCGGGACGCTTCCCACGCGCTTGCGCTGGGTCTGCTGGGGTCTGGCCATCTTTCCTAACTGTTGTTGTGTGATGAAGAAATAAAGCAAGGGTGAGCAGCAAGCCCACCAAAATAATATGTATAATGATTTACAATATATGAGCCTACTCATAATACTCATGAAAGTCTTGGTCAAAAGAAATGAACCAAGTTTGATATCTTAATGCGATGAAGTCGCAAAATATTCAGTATATATACATATATACTTTTCAAAATATTGGAAGTCCTCTTCCATGCATAATATACACAAAGTCCCAGTGTATAACTGTATATATAAAAAAAATATCGTTGCAAGGTGATCTCATATATCTAACCTTGTCTCAACGTTTTTCTGAAAATCTTTGTCATTCATAAGACAATTAATAATTAGATATAAGTTTAAAAGATGAGGTTACCAAATACCCCAATATACTTATATCTTTCCCAATACTACTTGAACTACCACCGTTCAAGTTATAATCAGTTTCAAAAGTTCATCACATAGATGAGACTACAATACAAGATTTGAATAGATTCAATCTTTGAAATATTATTGAATGAAATAAAGTTACGAGATACTTTATTTAGTCCCGATATATATATATCCACATATATATATCTCTTAAACATTTCCTGGAACCTCTGTTATGTAAAGTATGAACAGAGTTTGAAACATCCAATGAATTTTGGAAAGGAAAAGAATTTTGGCATAAACCCGATATCTTGCTGATCAGGCAAAGATACCAATAAGTAACCTTTTCTACTGTAGATGGATGAATTCCTCACTGGTCATCACCCTGGTCATAATTAAGACCTATGCTGGACTGCCACTCAGCCACTTATGCATTTGATGGACTCCCACTGAGCCACTTACACAATAATAGACCGTACCCCGGCCTGTCGCTTATGCCGACTCAATGAGATGGGCTTACTTCCCGAACGTTGGGCAAGTAATCAATTCATTTACCAAATCTGCAACCTCGTTGCGAATATAAAATACACCACAGAGCCGGACTCCCCAGGTTTTTGAGCGAGTATTTAAATCCCCTTTAAAAAGGAAGATCTTAAATATAAAAATGAGTTTTGAGATCCGCTCTGACTTTTAAAAATCATTTTGAAGACTCGAAAACACTTTAAAGAGTGTTTGGAGTAAGACTGATTTAATGAAGTAAATCAGTCCCCAGAATATTAGAAAATATCTGAATATTATTAATTAAATAATATTCCCATAAAGAATAATCTTTATAAAAATAATTGAAGTAGAAGTATTAAATTTATACTTGAAACGAGTATTAAATAACCCAAGATATACTTATATGAAAGTATTATCTTTATTTGAATAATCGAAAATAAGTTTGATTATTTACACCTTATTCTTTAATAAAATAAAGAATATATCACAGCAAATAATCGGAGTCATAGATCCTCAAATGAATATTCAAATAATATTCAATAAATAAAATAAGCTGAGTCATAATACCTCGAATGAATATTATAAATAATATTCATTAAATAAAATAAAGGAGTCATACATCCTCAAATGAATATTCAAATAATATTCAATAAATAATATAAAAGAGTCATAAGCCCTCGAATGAATATTCAAATAATATTCAATAAATAAATAAAAGGAGTCATAAGTCCCCGAATGAATATTCAAATAATATTCAATAATAAAATAAAGTTTAAAGTTATCGAATAAACCTTATTAGATTAATAGTTTGGAAAACTATCACCATATATATATATATAAATATATATATATATATATATATCCATATCCATATATACAAGATCTACTCGGGATCCTCGACTCCCGGTTTTAGAAAAATATTTTCACCTTTTATCCCCTATACTAAGGGTATACGCAACTACTTGCTTATTTCTAGCATAGGTATTATGCAACTATAAGCATTGAAATCAACAGATAGATAACCAGATTACGAAACAGACATGCATATATACCATATTAGCATGCTCCAATATATCGCAAAATTTGCTAATAACAATCATGCAATATCACAAGATAATGCATATACATATATTTACATCACAACAACAGTATAACGGGTAGAAAACTTGCCTGAGCGACTGGGGTTACGAATGGCTCGGGACGAGTCTGATAACCTATAAACAACAAGTAAGTTGGAATTAAACCAAAGTCACTTGTAAATCTATACTTTAACTAACTTAGACTCTAACGCTTATTCTGCGCTTACTGATTCGCTTAAGTCACTCGGGTACCCTCGGCTCCACCATTTTTAATAATTTAACCTTTACGAGTTTTAAAGCGATTCCTTCGCGAATGTCTTACCAACTGCCTAACACACTTACCATAAATGTTTCATACATTAATTAACCCTTTTTGGTCTTTAACCTACATTTCAAAGTAAGGCGAGGGAAAAAGTTTCGTTCGCGAAACGCCGTTACTTGAAACGGTCGTTTCTCCTAAACCGTTAATCGGAATCGAACGAACTACATATCAAAACGAAGCTCGTAACATGAGCTATCTAAACATGGCAGTGGTCACAATTTAGCAGGGGGTTCTCGGGTCCTAATGCTATGCACAAAAACAGTCCAAAGAAAATCGGACGTTACGACGGCTATGTTTACGCGATTACCAATATTTATACCACTCCAATTCTTTACCAATTCACTACAAACCACCCAACCATCATCAATACCTCAAACACAACTTATATCAAGGCAAAGTCAGTCCATAATCTCAAGGTTTTCCAACTTATTCAACCACAAACATGATCTACTAACCATAACTTAAGATTCATTAACCATTAACCAAGATTCATATCCAAAATCACCACAAATCCAACCAAACCATCTATCATACATGGATCTTGCTATACATACATGGATATTTCTATATATACATTAATCCATCCATAAACTCATCAAAACTCAAAGTTCAAACTATAAGTTAAAGGTGAAAGTTGTTTATACCTCCTTGAAGCTTCCTAACACAACCCAAGAGCTTTGAATGCCTAAAAGAACCTTGATCCTTGCTTGTATAACCTTAATCTTTCATAAAAATTCAAGAAAACTAAAGTTATTTCTTGAAGGTTACTATTCACCATCTTCTTCCTTGATTTATAGAAAAAGATTGGCTTGGAATTAGAAGCTTAAACTTATAGGAAGTATGTAACTATCCATGGGGAAGCTTAGATAATTACCTTGCTAAATAGTAAGTGGTGGAGCTTGGATCTTCAAATTTTAAGAAATGGGCCGAGAGCTAGCTTGGGAAGAAGATATTTTTGTGTTTTGTTTGATGAAAATGAAATGATTTGCTTGGTTGGTTGATTTTTGTGTTGTTTTTGGTTAATGACTTAATTAACCTTGATTTTGTGTGGTTATAATTCAACCACACTTCCTTCCCTTCTATGTCATGCTTGTGTCACCTTGCACATGTCATTATGCTCCCACTTGTCCACACCATGTGGTTTGATGATGTCACAATCCCTGGCTTCTCGTACAAGCTTGTCTCTTGGTCACTTATTTGTTTTACGGTTCGCTTATCTTTCGTTCTCGTTTATCGTTTGAGGGATCATACCCGGGATCTTATTACTTAGGTTCCCTTAACCTTTCTCAATATATTATATTCCTTTTATGATCCTCTCCTATAATCCTTTAATTTCAATCCTTTTTATCCTGTTACCTTATACTCAATTTTCTCCGTATCTTGTGGATTTCCGGGAAAAATCAAAGTGTTCGGAATTGGATTCTGACGATCTTTACATACACTTATATACCACATAGAGTACTAATAATATCCCATAAGATCAATAACAGAACCCCTACATAGCGTGGCATGAAAAGTTTTCTCGTTCAGCAAAAACACTATTCATAAGGGTTTCAAAATTTCTCAAAAATTGGGGTTATTACAGTCTCCCCTCCTTAAAAGGATTCCGTCCCGGAATCAGATAGAAAACAAATGGGGATACTTTCTTAGCATTACACTTTCTAACTCTCGAGTCAATTTTCCACATTGTGGTTCTACCACCAAACTCTGCCTAGTTTGATAATCCTTCTCCTAAGCACTTGTTCCTTTTCACTCTATAACCCTTCCTGGTTGCTCCATATAGGTTACGTCGGGTTGCATATCTATGCGCTCATATGCCCCTATTTGACTGGCATCCGAATTACACTTCCTTAACATTGATACGTGGAACACGTTATGAACTTGCTACATATTCGGGGTTAGGGCTAGCTTATATGCTAACTTCCCAAACATCTTAATATATCCAAGGGTCCAACAAATTGTAGACTTAGCTTTCCTTTCTTTCCGAACCTCATCAATCCTTTCCAAGGGATACCTATAACATTACTAGGTCCCCTATTTCATACTCTTTATCCTTTCGTGTCAAATCAACATACTTATCATGTCCATCTTGGGCTACTACCAACCGTCCTCTGATTAGATCTATCATATCCTTGGTCCTTTGGACTACTGCGGGTCCGAGCATCTTGCGCTCTACAACTTCATCCTAACATAAGGGAGATCGACATTATCTTCCCTCAAGGATCTCATAAGGCGACATCTCGATAATGACATATGATCTATTGTCGTAAGATAACTCAATCCGAATTAAGTGATCATTCTAAATTCTTTCAAGTCTATTGCACAGACTCTCATTATAGCTTTTATCATTAGAGCTTCTGCTTCTCAATACCCATTCTTTTCCAGTTCGTAATCGCTACTACCTTCCGTTCCTAATATTATACTGGTTATACTTTTGCTCGTTAGCGTTCTATAACCTTTTAATAACCATGCCAACCTTAGTATCACGAATGTGTTTCCATTCCGAATACTACCACAACTTTATTACTCCTTTTTCAGCTGTTTCTATTTTCCAAAATTTGATCAATCAAATAGAATTAAAGGAATTTGTTGAGAGATCACTATGATCATGAACACTTGTTATATCGCATAGTTAGTACAGAAGGTGGCCAGCCTTTAGTACTTGACAAGCAATTAAACAATAGATGGTATCCTACTAGGCTTCTATCACACAGATAGATAGTCATTCGGCAATACCTCCCCTTCTGGAAGGGTTGTTCTTCTCAGATTACATGAAATGAAAAGAAGAGAAAAGAACGAACTGAAGAGAATTGTATATATATAAAAAATATATATATATATATATATATATATATACTGCCACAAAATATCTGGCTTGGAACCTACCTCTGAATTATAGAGGTTTGTCATAGGAGAACAAAACATAGACGTATTTATATCAGCATCAAGTATTATAGCATCGTATTTCGCGTGCCTAAATATTTTCGCTATCCCGTCCATCATTCTATGGACCCATGCTCTTCCTCGAGCTTATACACAATTACCTTTGAAACTCCCTCGACATCGAAAATCGAATCTGGGATCTCATTCTATACATCATCGTTACTAGAATTCTATGCTTGCACCGCAACCTTCCTCGTATAATAATACGACTCCCTATTGATAAGAAAGAATAATAATTCACTAGGTAGACACTCTACTTAATTAGTCTATCAATGATAACTTATACACTACCACGACCCGATTAGGGTACTCAATCTCGACACCTATTCCAATACAACTCTCACGGTTGTAATCAGCTCGATACTCGCAGAATCATTGCTGCCTTACTATGGTCCACCACTGACCTACTGTAGTCATTCATTTTCCATGAAGTTTTAATAGCTAACCATACGGAGTCCATACATATCGTATCGAATTCTTCTAAGGAGGTAACATAATCACCATTCATAATTCATGAAGAACACTCCAAATTCTGATGTACTTTCATGACATGAAGCAGATAAAAGTGCAGAAGAGTTTCAATCAAAGCAACGATAGCAGGTTAATACTATTCTTAATCATACGCCCTAAATAGAAGAATTAACTCAAGGGTTCATCTAGTCCTTTTTGAAACATGGTCCTGGATTATCTCAAGATAGGACCTTCTAAGATAGATAGCCCGTTCATGGCGATTACACGAATTAAACCTTTACCAACTACTATTACGGTTGGGTATTGCACAGTCATCAGAAGGAATGTCAATCTTCCAAACCATAATTCAACCTTCACATTTTTAACCATCATCACTGTATTCTTTTGGCACACGCGCCTATAATTATCCTCTTACCCTTAAAGTGTCGGCCACCTCTTTGGCCTTTCCTGATAGTAAAATTTCCTTACAGTCAATGTCATTTTAACCACCTCCAAATAATTTTCTACCTCATTTCAATCACAGCTTATGTGAAGATGTATTCCTTAAAATCTGATGAGTAAAAAAAAATCACCATTTTTCCATAAGTTATTGCCTCAGTCTTTAGAGGTTAATCACTGTCACGACTGACTCTCAACTATACTTAGAACATCTTTTATCTTAAGTCCTAATTGCCTAGAACAATTTCAACCTTTACTGGTTTGATCCATACTTTCTCGTGGTTTAACACGTGCCCCACTTGGCATCATTATAATTACGTCATATTTCCTTTATCCCCATTTCCATTCTTGAGAATTTTGAATATTACCTTTTTCCTTATAAAACCTCTAAGGTTATCCTTCAATCGTTCCTCCTGTATTCCCTAGATACAGGGCATATCACAATACCATTTACTAATAGTAGAACCATTGTCTATATACTTCTGAAGAATTTCTCCACTGATCCTTAAAGGTTATTATTACCTTAATCCTTTCCAATTCATACTGTCAAAACTCATACTATCCCTATTAAGGGTGAAATGCCAACCTTTATGCATTCCCCTAGGATTCGTTTTAAGTTACCGATGTTCTATCCTTAATTCCACCTTTAAAAAGGTACATGCATCCTTCCATGGATAATTAAAGTCATATATCCCTGATAAGGGTATCTTATTCAATCATTCCCACCTCGATAGTAAATGCCTAATTTCACAATAACATCTGTATACAAAATGAGGTTAATCAAAATGGCCTCCAAAAGATAACAACGGTTATCCGCTTTTCTTGCCTAATCTGGTAACGATAACATGGATGTTCTGGAAGATATTGGTCGTGTTCAACGTGAACTTCTTCTTAATAATTCCTTATTTACTTTTGTTGTTTATCTCAACAGTCACCTCAATGTTGGGATATCTTTCATATCTGGCGTCTCCCTTTCTGGGTATCATGCCACCGGTCTTACACTTCACCTTCTTGAAGGTCACTTCCTTCATCCAATTTTCTTAATTTCTTACTTTCTTATCCCCTTAGTCTATCCGCGTCTCATTATTTATCCTTCGAATTATCTCAAGGTTTCCTCGAATCCTCCCAACTTACAGGGGATAAACTATATGCATCTCTTATGCCTTCAACCGTCAACTTTAACTCATGGTGAATCACCCTCATCCTGACGATCATATACTTTTCTATTTCTATTAATAGGAGTCTTTAGGGTTTCCTCATACCCAACTCCCTTATCATTCCTCAAACTCTGTTGCCTTTTTATTCCTTTCCACTTCAATTCCTTTTTATTTTCCTTTCTCTTATCATTATTTCATGAACCAACACAACATAAGCATTGATTTCAAATATCCCGTCATTCTGGATTCGCGTCTTCAGAACGAATCTTAACAACTTTTACAGCTTAGATTCATAATTCATCATACTCGTCTGCCTTTGTTCTGGCTCTAAAGCTTTTACACTATTCCATAACCTTGGGAATTACGATCCCGAAAACAATTGGCTGAACTTTAATCAGTTTATTATAATCTCTTGCTCCGTGCCTTCCTTGGCCTTTCACCAGCGGGTGGTCTCTCTCTTGGGAGGGTAAGTGACAAAACTAGTCTTTTGTGGTTCGTCAATCATTTAGAATCTCAAATGATTCATCTATTTCCTTTAGCCAGGCTCTTGCCTCGACTGGGTCAGCTTGTTCCTTGGAACTCTGAGAGCTTAGCGACTTAAAGGTCATGAAAGAATTTCCCACCGCACTGTCTCCTCAGAGTGGTGGTTGGGGATAATAGTCTAAGTTCTGTCTAGACAGGTCTATGAATTGCCGTATAGGAGTACCGTCTCGGGTCTCCTTTCCTTACTCGACTTTCTGTTTCCTTATTATGAAATGTTTCATCCTACTCCCCATAATCGGGGTCATCTTTTAATTTAAAATCCTCATTTTCCACTCCATTATGTCATGGGTTCCTTCTATCTTGATGGCGACCTCCCTGACTATCGCATTCAGGGTTTGCTCTAAATCTTATTCCTCAACTATGGCTCTCATCTAAGTTCTCATCCTTACACTCTTGAACTTTCGGAACCCAAATTCTATAGGAATACCTCATTATTCCCTTATCATCTTTCTCGATATTAATCTTTTATCTAATTGTTGGCTCTCTGCCTTCATTCATAACTTTTTCTGGCACAATATGATCTTTTCCAATAATTCGGGCTGTATTGCAATCTCAAACAGCTTTTCGGTACCGGCTCCGGTTACCTTCACTTTTATTTCCATTTTCTCAAAATCTCTTATAAACTCTCCAAAAGGCATTATCATCTTGAGTCTCTCCTTTTTACTAAGGGCATCAGCCACCATATTGGCTTTCCCCGAATGATAAAGAATCTCCCAATCATAATTCTTGATTAGCTCTAACCGCCTCCTCTGGCGTATGTTGAGCTCTTTCTACGTAAGAATGTACTAGAGCACTTATGGCTTAGGTAATTCTCGCACTTCTCTCCATACAAGTAGTGCCTCCAATCTTTAGGGTAAAACTATTGCCACGAGCCTAAGCTCATGGGCGGGGATATCAAATTTCATATTACCTTAATTGTCTTGACGCAGACGCGATTATCTTACCGTGCTGCATAAGCACGCACCCTAAGCCCTAGTGCGAAGCGTCACTATACTTCACAAATCTCCTTTTCCATCCGGCAATGCCAGCATAGGGGCCATCACCAATCTTTGCTTCAGTTCTTGAAAGCTGTTCTCGCATTTCTCTGTCCATTCAAACTTCTCAGTCTTACGAGTAAGCCGCGTTAAAGAGGCTACTATCTTTACAACTTGAACGAACCTCCGGTAGTGACCGGCCAATCCTACCTCTGGTAGTCGACCAAACCATGGTCATCAATTCATCAGTGGTCCTTTATCCAATCCTGTCAGGATCCTCCATGGGATCCTCCTCAACAACTATCCCTTCTAGGACAACATCCTCAACCGCTACATCCTCAATATCAATATCATCCGGTCCTGCATTAGGACACTCTATCGGATCCACAATCCGATCTCCAATTAGTAATAAAATATCATCGCGATGTTGCTCCTCAACCTCAGGGTTCGGAGTCCCGCTACCATATACGATAACGAACTACGCTCCTATCATGATATTTATAAGGGTTCCCATAAGGGTTTTAACTGTCAGTACTACGTTAGGTAGCCCGACTATGAACTTGGCAAGAGTTCTTATTATCTTAGTGAACTTATTATCTTAACGTCCCATCATCTCTGAGGTTTATAACGCTTAGCTCTGATACCATTTCTGTAACACCCCCAGATCCGGGGTCGGGGATCCGGGTCGTCACGGTCTTTCTTTCCACAATATCACTTCACTTAATTAATAATAAATAACCTTATGCTGTGACCCCACACTAACACACACCACAACCCGTTATAGTCTCAGAGATGAAATTTAAATAAGTACAAGTCTTTGAATCCACAATTTAAAAGTTATTACAACCCAAAATGATTACTTGATAAATTTACAGTTAATTGCCATTATCTGCCACAAGTTATAATTATACATAATTGATTCTCAAAAGTAGATGGTCTGATCTACAATAGATCTACCTCTGCAGCTATAGCAGCTACAACATCAACGGGAAGACGCGGGACGCTTCCCACGCGCTTGCGCTGGGTCTGCTGGGGTCTGGCCATCTTTCCTAACTGTTGTTGTGTGATGAAGAAATAAAGCAAGGGTGAGCAGCAAGCCCACCAAAATAATATGTATAATGATTTACAATATATGAGCCTACTCATAATACTCATGAAAGTCTTGGTCAAAAGAAATGAACCAAGTTTGATATCTTAATGCGATGAAGTCGCAAAATATTCAGTATATATACATATATACTTTTCAAAATATTGGAAGTCCTCTTCCATGCATAATATACACAAAGTCCCAGTGTATAACTGTATATATAAAAAAATATCGTTGCAAGGTGATCTCATATATCTAACCTTGTCTCAACGTTTTTCTGAAAATCTTTGTCATTCATAAGACAATTAATAATTAGATATAAGTTTAAAAGATGAGGTTACCAAATACCCCAATATACTTATATCTTTCCCAATACTACTTGAACTACCACCGTTCAAGTTATAATCAGTTTCAAAAGTTCATCACATAGATGAGACTACAAGACAAGATTTGAATAGATTCAATCTTTGAAATATTATTGAATGAAATAAAGTTACGAGATACTTTATTTAGTCCCGATATATATATATCCACATATATATATCTCTTAAACATTTCCTGGAACCTCTGTTATGTAAAGTATGAACAGAGTTTGAAACATCCAATGAATTTTGGAAAGGAAAAGAATTTTGGCATAAACCCGATATCTCGCTGATCAGGCAAAGATACCAATAAGTAACCTTTTCTACTAGTAGATGGACGAATTCCTCACTGGTCATCACCCTGGTCATAATTAAGACCTATGCTGGACTGCCACTCAGCCACTTATGCATTTGATGGACTCCCACTGAGCCACTTACACAATAATAGACCGTACCCCGGCCTGTCGCTTATGCCGACTCAATGAGATGGGCTTACTTCCCGAACGTTGGGCAAGTAATCAATTCATTTACCAAATCTGCAACCTCGTTGCGAATATAAAATACACCACAGAGCCGGACTCCCCAGGTTTTGAGCGAGTATTTAAATCCCCTTTAAAAAGGAAGATCTTAAATATAAAAATGAGTTTTGGGATCCGCTCTGACTTTTAAAAATCATTTTGAAGACTCGAAAACACTTTAAAGAGTGTTTGGAGTAAGACTGATTTAATGAAGTAAATCAGTCCCCAGAATATTAGAAAATATCTGAATATTATTAATTAAATAATATTCCCATAAAGAATAATCTTTATAAAAATAATTGAAGTAGAAGTATTAAATTTATACTTGAAACGAGTATTAAATAACCCAAGATATACTTATATGAAAGTATTATCTTTATTTGAATAATCGAAAATAAGTTTGATTATTTACACCTTATTCTTTAATAAAATAAAGAATATATCACAGCAAATAATCGGAGTCATAGATCCTCAAATGAATATTCAAATAATATTCAATAAATAAAATAAGCTGAGTCATAATACCTCGAATGAATATTATAAATAATATTCATTAAATAAAATAAAGGAGTCATACGTCCCTGAATGAATATTCAAATAATATTCATTAAATAAATAAAAGGAGTCATAAGTCCTCGAATGAATATTCAAAATAATATTCATTTAAATAAATAAAAGGAGTCATAAGTCCTCGAATAATATTCGAAATAATATTCAATAATAAAATAAAGTTTAAAGTTATCGAATAAACCTTATTCGATTAATAGTTTGGAAAACTATAACCATATATATATATATAATATATATATATATATATATATCCATATCCATATATACAAGATTACTCGGGATCCTCGACTCCCGGTTTTAGAAAATATTTTCACCTTTGGGTCCCTATACTAAGGGTATATGCAAGATACAACTATCCTCTAGCATAGGTATTATCAAATAACCAACAGATATAAATTTAAGAATATGAAACAGGCATGCATATGTACCATATCACATGCTACAATATATCGCAAGAATTTGCTAATAACAATCATGCACTATCGCAAGATAATGCATATACATATATTTACATCACAACAACAGTTATAACTGGTAGAAAACTTGCCTGAGCGACTGGGGTTACGAATGGCTCGGGACGAGTCTGATAACCTATAAACAACAAGTAAGTTGGAATTAAACCAAAGTCACTTGTAAATCTATACTTTAACTAACTTAGACTCTAACGCTTATTCTGCGCTTACTGATTCGCTTAAGTCACTCGGGTACCCTCGGCTCCACCATTTTTAATAATTTAACCTTTACGAGTTTTAAAGCGATTCCTTCGCGAATGTCTTACCAACTGCCTAACACACTTACCATAAATGTTTCATACATTAATTAACCCTTTTTGGTCTTTAACCTACATTTCAAAGTAAGGCGAGGGAAAAAGTTTCGTTCGCGAAACGCCGTTACTTGAAACGGTCGTTTCTCCTAAACCGTTAATCGGAATCGAACGAACTACATATCAAAACGAAGCTCGTAACATGAGCTATCTAAACATGGCAGTGGTCACAATTTAGCAGGGGGTTCTCGGGTCCTAATGCTATGCACAAAAACAGTCCAAAGAAAATCGGACGTTACGACGGCTATGTTTACGCGATTACCAATATTTATACCACTCCAATTCTTTACCAATTCACTACAAACCACCCAACCATCATCAATACCTCAAACACAACTTATATCAAGGCAAAGTCAGTCCATAATCTCAAGGTTTTCCAACTTATTCAACCACAAACATGATCTACTAACCATAACTTAAGATTCATTAACCATTAACCAAGATTCATATCCAAAATCACCACAAATCCAACCAAACCATCTATCATACATGGATCTTGCTATACATACATGGATATTTCTATATATACATTAATCCATCCATAAACTCATCAAAACTCAAAGTTCAAACTATAAGTTAAAGGTGAAAGTTGTTTATACCTCCTTGAAGCTTCCTAACACAACCCAAGAGCTTTGAATGCCTAAAAGAACCTTGATCCTTGCTTGTATAACCTTAATCTTTCATAAAAATTCAAGAAAACTAAAGTTATTTCTTGAAGGTTACTATTCACCATCTTCTTCCTTGATTTATAGAAAAAGATTGGCTTGGAATTAGAAGCTTAAACTTATAGGAAGTATGTAACTATCCATGGGGAAGCTTAGATAATTACCTTGCTAAATAGTAAGTGGTGGAGCTTGGATCTTCAAATTTTAAGAAATGGGCCGAGAGCTAGCTTGGGAAGAAGATATTTTTGTGTTTTGTTTGATGAAAATGAAATGATTTGCTTGGTTGGTTGATTTTTGTGTTGTTTTTGGTTAATGACTTAATTAACCTTGATTTTGTGTGGTTATAATTCAACCACACTTCCTTCCCTTCTATGTCATGCTTGTGTCACCTTGCACATGTCATTATGCTCCCACTTGTCCACACCTTGTGGTTTGATGATGTCACAATCCCTGGCTTCTCGTACAAGCTTGTCTCTTGGTCACTTATTTGTTTTACGGTTCGCTTATCTTTCGTTCTCGTTTATCGTTTGAGGGATCATACCCGGGATCTTATTACTTAGGTTCCCTTAACCTTTCTCAATATATTATATTCCTTTTATGATCCTCTCCTATAATCCTTTAATTTCAATCCTTTTTATCCTGTTACCTTATACTCAATTTTCTCCGTATCTTGTGGATTTCCGGGAAAAATCAAAGTGTTCGGAATTGGATTCTGACGATCTTTACATACACTTATATACCACATAGAGTACTAATAATATCCCATAAGATCAATAACAGAACCCCTACATAGCGTGACATGAAAAGTTTTCTCGTTCAGCAAAAACACTATTCATAAGGGTTTCAAAATTTCTCAAAAATTGGGGTTATTACAGTCTCCCCTCCTTAAAAGGATTCCGTCCCGGAATCAGATAGAAAACAAATGGGGATACTTTCTTAGCATTACACTTTCTAACTCTCGAGTCAATTTTCCACATTGTGGTTCTACCACCAAACTCTGCCTAGTTTGATAATCCTTCTCCTAAGCACTTGTTCCTTTTCACTCTATAACCCTTCCTGGTTGCTCCATATAGGTTACGTCGGGTTGCATATCTATGCGCTCATATGCCCCTATTTGACTGGCATCCGAATTATACTTCCTTAACATTGATACGTGGAACACGTTATGAACTTGCTACATATTCGGGGTTAGGGCTAGCTTATATGCTAACTTCCCAAACGTCTTAATATATCCAAGGGTCCAACAAATTGTAGACTTAGCTTTCCTTTCTTTCCGAACCTCATCAATCCTTTCCAAGGGATACCTATAACATTACTAGGTCCCCTATTTCATACTCTTTATCCTTTCGTGTCAAATCCAACATACTTATCATGTCCATCTTGGGCTACTACCAGCCGTCCTCTGATTAGATCTATCATATCCTTGGTCCTTTGGACTACTGCGGGTCCGAGCATCTTGCGCTCTACAACTTCATCCTAACATAAGGGAGATCGACATTATCTTCCCTCAAGGATCTCATAAGGCGACATCTCGATAATGACATATGATCTATTGTCGTAAGATAACTCAATCCGAATTAAGTGATCATTCTAAATTCTTTCAAGTCTATTGCACAGACTCTCATTATAGCTTTTATCATTAGAGCTTCTGCTTCTCAATACCCATTCTTTTCCAGTTCGTAATCGCTACTACCTTCCATTCCTAATATTATACTGGTTATACTTTTGCTCGTTAGCGTTCTATAACCTTTTAATAACCATGCCAACCTTAGTATCACGAATGTGTTTCCATTCCGAATACTACCACAACTTTATTACTCCTTTTTCAGCTGTTTCTATTTTCCAAAATTTGATCAATCAAATAGAATTAAAGGAATTTGTTGAGAGATCACTATGATCATGAACACTTGTTATATCGCATAGTTAGTACAGAAGGTGGCCAGCCTTTAGTACTTGACAAGCAATTAAACAATAGATGGTATCCTACTAGGCTTCTATCACACAGATAGATAGTCATTCGGCAATACCTCCCCTTCTGGAAGGGTTGTTCTTCTCAGATTACATGAAATGAAAAGAAGAGAAAAGAATGAACTGAAGAGAATTGTATATATATAAAAAAAATATAATATATATATACTGCCACAAAATATCTGGCTTGGAACCTACCTCTGAATTATAGAGGTTTGTCATAGGAGAACAAAACATAGACGTATTTATATCAGCATCAAGTATTATAGCATCGTATTTCGCGTGCCTAAATATTTTCGCTATCCCGTCCATCATTCTATGGACCCATGCTCTTCCTCGAGCTTATACACAATTACCTTTGAAACTCCCTCGACATCGAAAATCGAATCTGGGATCTCATTCTATATATCACCGTTACTAGGATTCTATGCTCGCATCGCAACCTTCCTCGTATAATAATACGACTCTCTATTGATAAGAAAGAATAATATTCACTAGGTAGATACTCTACTTAATTAGTCTATCAATGATAACTTATACACTACCACGACCCGATTAGTGGTACTCAATCTCAACACCCATTCCAATACAACTCTCACGGTTGTAATCAGCTCATTACTCGCAGAATCATTGCTGCCTTACTATGGTCCACCACTGACCTACTGTAGTCATTCATTTTCCATGAAGTCTTAATAGCTAACCATACGGAGTCCATCCATGTCGTATCAATCTTCTAAGGAGGTAACATAATCACCATTCCTGATTCATGAAGAACACTCCATCTCTGACATACATACATGACATGAAGCATAAAATTGCAGAAGAGTTTCAATCAAAGCACGATAGCAGGTTAATACCATTCTTAATCATATGCCTTCAATAGAAGACTTAACTCAAAGGTTTGTTTGTCCTTTTTGAAACATGGTCCTGGCTTATCTCAAGATAGGACCTTCTAAGATAGATAGCCCGTTCATGGCGATTACACGAATTAAACCTTTACCAACTACTATTACGGTTGGGTATTGCACAGTCATCAGAAGGAATGTCAATCTTCCAAACCATAATTCAACCTTCACATTTTAACCATCATCACTGTATTCTTTTGGCACACGCGCCTATAATTATCCTCTTACCTTAAAGTGTCGGCCACCTCTTTGGCCTTTCCTGATAGTAAAATTTCCTTACAGTCAATGTCATTTTAACCACCTCCAAATAATTTTCTACCTCATTTCAATCACAGCTTATGTGAAGATGTATTCCTTAAAATCTGATGAGTAAAAAAAAATCACCATTTTTCCATAAGTTATTGCCTCAGTCTTTAGAGGTTAATCACTGTCACGACTGACTCTCAACTATACTTAGAACATCTTTTATCTTAAGTCCTAATTGCCTAGAACAATTTCAACCTTTACTGGTTTGATCCATACTTTCTCGTGGTTTAACACGTGCCCCACTTGGCATCATTATAATTACGTCATATTTCCTTTATCCCCATTTCCATTCTTGAGAATTTTGAATATTACCTTTTTCCTTATAAAACCTCTAAGGTTATCCTTCAATCGTTCCTCCTGTATTCCCTAGATACAGGGCATATCACAATACCATTTACTAATAGTAGAACCATTGTCTATATACTTCTGAAGAATTTCTCCACTGATCCTTAAAGGTTATTATTACCTTAATCCTTTCCAATTCATACTGTCAAAACTCATACTATCCCTATTAAGGGTGAAATGCCAACCTTTATGCATTCCCCTAGGATTCGTTTTAAGTTACCGATGTTCTATCCTTAATTCCACCTTTAAAAAGGTACAAGCATCCTTCCATGGATAAATAAAGTCATATATCCCTGATATGGGTATCTTATTCAATCATTCCCACCTCGATAGTAAATGCCTAATTTCACAATAACATCTGTATACAAAATGAGGTTAATCAAAATGG